>NC_072766.1:18255320-18555320 GCF_022539595.1 Amphiprion ocellaris
TGTTGAAAAATGACATTTTTCGACATAGTATACTATGGCGTTTTTTTTTGCGCCAAAATTCATGATGATTTTTTTTTCAAAGAAAACCTTTCTGCAGTGTTTTTCACAGCCTGCTTGACAGTATTTCATCATATGGCATGTTTTCACAACATGTTGAAAAATTGCACTTTTTTTGACATAGTATACTACGGCGTTTTTTTGGCGCCACAATTCATGATGATTTTTTTTTCAAAGAAAACTTTTCTGGAGTGTTTTTCATGGCCTCCTTGACATTATTTCATCATATGGCACGTTTTTACAACATGTTGAAAAATCGTATTTTTTTTTTTTGACATAGTACACTATGGCGTTTTTTTGCACCAAAATTCACGAGGTTTTTTTTTTCAAAGAAACATGTTGAACAAAATTTTGAAAAATCGCATTTTTTCGACATAGTATACTATGATGAAATAATGTAAATGGAGGCCATGAAAAACACTCCAGAAAGGTTTGCTTTCAAAAAAAATCATCATGAATTTTGGTGCAAAAAAACGGCATAGTATACTGTGTCCAAAAAAAATGCGATTTTTCAACATGTTGTGAAAACATGCCATATGATCAAATAATGTAAAGGAGGCCGTGAAAAACACTCCAGAAAAGTTTTCTTTGACAAAAAAAATCATCATGAATTGTGGCGCCAAAAAAAACGCTGAAAAATGTCATTATTCAACATGTTGTAAAAACATGCCATATGATGAAGTGATGTAAAGGAGGCTGTGAAAACCACTCCAGAAAGGTTTTCTTTGAAAAAAAAAATCGTCATGAATTTTGACGCAAAAAAATCCATAGTATACTGTCGAAAAAAAAATGCCATTTTTGAACATGTTGTAAAAACGTGCCATATGATGAAAAAATGTAAAGTAGGCCGTGAAAAACACTCCAGAAAGGTTCTCTTTGAAAAAAATCATCATGAATTTTTGCGCAAAAAAATGCCATAGTGTAATATGTCGAAAAAAATAAGATTTTTCAACATGTTTAAAAACGTGCCATATGATGAAATCATGTAAAAGAGGCCATGAAAAACACTGCAGAAAGGTTTTCTTTGAAAAAAAAAATCATCATGAATTTTGGTGCAAAAAAAAGCGCCATAGTATACTATGTCGAAAAAAAATACGATTTTTCAACATGTTGTAAAAACATGCCATATGATGAAATAATGTCAAGGAGGCTGTGAAAAACACTCCAGAAAGGTTTTCTTTGAAAAAAAAATCATCATGAATTTTGGTGCAAAAAAACGCCATAGTATATTATGTCGAAAAAAAAAATGCGATTTTTCAACATGTTATAAAAACGTGCCACAAAACGTTGTTTTGTCCCGGCTGTCTGAAGTAGGTGAGGAGCAACACCAAAACAGTCCAAACGCTGGTTTACAGAGGGTTAGACGAGTATTTATTTGAAAGAGGAAGTTTACAACACAACATGTGATGGGGTTAAAAGCAAATGGGTGGTAGTAAAATAAAAATAAATAAACAGAATTAAAAGTGAACTTCATGTTGACATTGATGGGCATTCCATCCAGGAACAAAGTAAAAGATAATCAATACGAAAAAAAAACTCTTTCTGTTCACCTTTTCAAGCCCAAAAACACACCGCAGTAGCACTCTAAACTAAAACTACCATTGGGTGTCCTGTTTTCTTTTCTGAACAATTCAAAGGTCCCTCTCTATCTCCCCACACATCCACCAACCACTGGAACACATCTCCAAAGTTCCGCCGGGCCAGCTCAGCTTCCCCTCAGAAGAAGTTCCACCAGATGAAGGAGCCTTTTGAGAGGTAGCTGGCATCGTGATTGGACTGTACTTTGGTCTGTTCCAATCCAGCTTCAGCTCCAGCGACGGCAGGCAGGACGAGTCAATGGAGGCCGGGTGGACGAAGGCATGCAGCTGAGTACAATCCAGAAAACAACAGAGGAGGAATGCAGCGGCCCAGGGCCAGAACAACCAGAGTAGCATGGTATGTCTCTTAGAAAACATCATAGTATAGCCTTTGGTATGAAAAAACACCATCATATACATCGTATATTGTACAAATAACAAGTCAAAGGAAAGAGACATACATTGCAGAACTGTAGTAATTGTGGGCTGACTGATTAAGTATGACTGACTGACTATCAGTATTTTATTTTTTTACTGATTTACGGTAATAAATACATTTAAAAATGGCGGTACTTTGGCTCTGAACCTTTATCTACCTGTGGTCGCTCTGTCTTCTGGAGTGATTTGATTGGTTATACATCACGAATAAAACTCCTTTAACTTAACATCTGTAAACAAAACAAAAACATATCAACAAAGTTTTCTGTTAGAGTTTATGTTCTTGTAAGTTTAACTCCAAGTTTTTAAATTCTTTCATTTACTGCAAATGAATATCCAAATGAATATACTCCAAATGTCTCACTAATAATCATTATCAGCCTTAAAAACCCACAAAACACCCCTTTATACTCGACCACACTTAGTACAGTCCGGTTCCCCCTTCTATAAATCTGCTTGGAATCGTCCACTTCCGGTTTGTCAAAGTGGCCTTCTACCTGGACAGGTTTTGTTGGAGCTCATGCAACAAACATTTTGGGTAACTGCACTTTAATATGGATGGATGACACTGAATTAGAGTCTGTTTTAATGAGACTGAGTTAAGATGTGTAGCTGTCATTAAATAGGAAATTATTTCTCAGAATTCACAGAGAAAAGTCTGAAATGTTTGCTAGGTTAGCGTGCCACATGTTCTTTGGCTCAGCTAAAGCTAACTCTCTCCAACTTCTGGATCTCTTGAGTTGCTTATTGTTAAAATATCTTGCTAGAGGTGCTGAAGCTCAGAAAGTCTGAGATGTTTGTTCAAAATAAGCTCATTCTCAAGTCTGATCTGAACTGTCCTCTTTTGTTTGAACTTTCCCTAAACTTAGGAGTTAATGAAAGCAGCACATCCAGATTCAGTCTCATTTATCTAGAGATTAAACTTCAGTGTCATTCATTGATGTTAAAGTGCAGTTTTTCAAATGTTTGTTGCACATGCTCCCGACCAAACCAGTCCAGGTGGAAGACGATGTGAAGAGAAAGCTCCAGAGGATGAATATCACACACTTACGTTGGAAATAAATGTCCTTTAATTTGACATTGTCATGCAAATGATGTTCAAATCTTTGAGTGTTTTGTTGATGTTGGTTTCTAAATGTTTTTTGACACTCGGCCCCAAAGATTAAAACCTTCTACGGCTCACAAGCTGCAACAATTCACACATTATCAACTATCTTTCTGACTAAACTAAGATAAAAAGTGAAAAACTGCCTGATTCCTGCATCATCAATGTAAATCTTTTTGGTTTTTATGACAGTAAACTGAATATATTTGGGTTTGACATTTTATAAACCAAAACAAGAAATGAATTACTGGAGAAAACAATCAACAGTTTAATGGACAAAGAAAATGTGTTTTCCAACATATATGGCTGAATTACTCCAACATTACGAGATACATACAATTTGAATTCAATTTTATTTATATAACGCCAAATACAGGTCAAATTGTCTCAAGACACTTTATATTTTTTGTCATATTTAAAATATGACAAAGTAAGAACTTTTAACCTCTTGACTAATCCCATTGATTATTTGGTTTTTAAGAGACTAATCGACAACTAAAATAACTTTCTCCACTAAAACTAATAAACATGAGGTCAAATAGAAGGAACAGTTTTAAATACTGCAGTCCCACGATGACAAGAATAAAGTTTGTCAACAAAAAGTAAATCTGCTGGTGGATTCCATTAAAGTCCTAATAAATGACAATAAAGTGTGATACTAAATGTTTGTGGTGCTAAAAATTTCAAAGTAAAGATATCAAGTTGAACATCTGGATGGAGGTTGATAAAAGTTGACCTTCTTTCATTTCTCTGGAGCCGACTCCATGGATTTTATGGATGGTGGTTAAAGACCTGTTCTTCTAGTCGTCGTCCTTCTAGTCGCTGTAAAAAGTCACTCCATCCTGGCCGACTTCAACATCTCTTCATGACAACTTGTTCTGCCTCTGACCTCGTGGAAACTCCAGAAACTCGGGAAAACCCATGGAGACTGGAAGAACTCGTGGAGACTCGAAGAACTCGTGGGGCGGGGGAAGGTGTGGTGGGTGGTGGGGGGAAGTGGGGGAGTAGAGGGGGGAGGCCACCACCCACCTCCCCGCCTACTCTCCGCCCTGACTCCACCCAGACTCCGCCTTGGCTCCACCCATGTGGTCACTTCAGAAACTACGATGCCAAAGGGACGACGAAATCATTTCTTTTCATCTGATCTGTAGCTCAGTGAGTTAAGGATTTGCCTATGGAGCTGCAGGTCGCTGGTTCAAGACCAGACACTTCTTAAATTTTATCAAAATCCTGGCAAAGACAAACAAAGAAAAGTGCCAGTGGTGGGTCTTGAACCTGCGACCTCCCGCTTGGGAGTCCGTCTTCTTATCCCCTGAGCTATTGGCTCAGATACTAAATCTTCTTTTTTTTGCGCATTTATCATCTATTTTTTGCCATTTTCGAGTTTTTTTTTTCACTCAAGTTTCGACTCGACCGTTTTTCTCAGGAGGCTGGACTTCAGCCTTTGTGCTGGAGGGTGGAACCCTCAGTTCCAAGACTTTCCAAGCCTCCAGACCTCCCGAGTCCTCAAGACCTGAGTTTTCACACAGTCTGAGGGCTGAAATTTTCTAAGTCCCACAGTAGTTCTCTGTTAGATTTAACTTTCAGACAGCCCAAGGACTGATATCTTCTAAGTTCCTGAGTAGTTCTCTGTTAGTTTGAACCTTTCCACAGTCTGAGGACTGAAATCCTAAAAGTTCTTGAGTAGTTCTCTGTTAGTTTGAACCTTTAGACAGTCTGAGGACTGAAATTTTAAAAGTTTCTCAGTACTTCTCTGTTAGTTTGAACTTTCTGGTTAACAGAAGCCTTAAAACTTGTGACCATGAGTCTTGATTTCACATTTAGACCATCCATCTGAGTTCTTCTCAGACCTTCACCTGTGGGTTTTTTAGAAATCCTCAACAAACTTTGATTCTCTTCACTGAACAGTAAAGTTTGTGGAGATCAGAAGGTAACATTAGTTTGATCAATGCCTTCAACTACAAGTAGACTTTATCTGGAAAGCAGTTTTCTGAAATGAGTTCTTAGTAAATCTGTCCACAATCAAACCAAGAACATAGAAAGAGGAAACGTTTGAAGAAACAACTTGATGTTTTCATTTCAGACTAGAAAACACTTTAAGACCTTGATCTGTTTTTGCTCTTTTGATCAATTTATTGTTTCTTCTGTTTAATTTGATCTTCTAAAGTTTAACTGGTGTCTTTTCAAATGTTTTGTCTTTAGTTTGATTCTTCTTAAATGTTTAGTTTTGCTCTTTTCTCACCTTTTATTCTTTTCTAATGTCTGATTTGATTTTCAAATATTTTGTCTTTTTAATGTTTGTTGTTTTTTCAAATGTTTTATTGGCTCGTTTGAAAAATTTCCGTTTCTTTCCCCGTGTTTAATTTTTCAATTAAATCTTTAAGGTTTTTCTTTTTAAATGTTTTACCACCTTTTAATGTTTAATTTTCTTTTTAAATGCTTTATTGTATTTTCTGTTTAATTCCTATTTGAAGCTTTATTGTCTTTATGATTTAATTTTCTAATTAAACATTTAATTTTTAATTCAATGTTTTGTCTTTTTAAAGGTTTAATAATTTAATGTTTTGTATTTTTAAAAAAATGTTTAATATTCTTCTTGTTTAATTGTATTTTTTAAATGTTTATCTAAAATATTTCATCTTTAATGTTTCATATTTTTGTTTAAAAAATTTTGTTTAATTTCATAATTACATGTTTTGTATCTTCTGTTTAATTATTTAATTCAATATTTTGTCTGTTTAATAGAGTTAAACATTAAATAAAATTAAATTATATTAAACAGACAAAATATTGAATTAAATAATTAAACAGAAGATACAAGACATGTAATCATGAAATTAAACAAAATTTTTAAAATACAAATATTAAAAATTACAGATAAAATATTTTTGATAATTAAACATTTAAAAAATACTTTTTAATAATAAAATTTTTTTAAAGTTTTCTTGTATTACATTTTTTCCCCTTTGATTTAATTGTTTTGTTATGTAGTTTATTTCTTTAATCTTTTTTCTGTCAAGATTTTAACCCCAACCTTAGAAATGAAACAAACTCTTAAATCACAATGAAAATACAACTGTTGTCACAATCATGAGTTAGTCAATTATTCAGTTTATCAATTCAGCTTTATTTGTTTAGCACTTTTCACACAGATGTCAAAACTAAACAAGCAAAGAGAAAAAACTACGCTAAAACTATGATTAAAATTCAAAAACATTAAAAAAAATTATAAATAAATTTAACTTCGTAATAAAACGCGTCCAGGGGGAGGAGGGGTCTTCTTGGGCTCACATGGCAAATCATTTAAAATATAAACTTGATATTCCGTCTAAGGAAACTGGAAACTGCAAAGTGACATAAGAACCAACAATATCTCCTGTTTTCTCCTTTAATGAGTCAATTCTTGTGCTTTCAGACCAAAGAACTACAGACTCTTCACAACCTGCTCAAACTCTTGGTACAGGACCTCACCACACGGGTCAAGAAGGTTTCCGTCTCATTTCTACTCTGAAGCTCACCTTCTCCTGCTCAAACTGCTGACAAATGTTTCTGCTGCTCTAAAGTCTGGTCTCCAGAACTTCCTAAAAACTCTCAAAGTCTCTTCTGCTGCAGGTTGCTTTGTAGAACTGTTGCAGAAAACCTCACTAAACCACATGGAGGGGCCTCAAGATAGTCGTCCAAATGAAACCATACAAAAACCAAACTAGCACAACCCAAACGCTAAAGTCTCCTGCAGCCTACCAGAGAACCTCTGAGAACAGAGAATCAGGACAGGAACTCTTACCTTCTGGACAACCAACGTTGCTTCACAAACAAGAATACAGACTGTGTCTGACCAAAAACCTCTAAAGACTCACTACAGCCAAGATAAAGACACAACTCAGCTGCACCAAACCCACTAATCACTGCAACTGCTACTAATAACTGTGGCTAAAGAACCACCTTTACCAAGACAACTATCCAGTACAAAGCCCTAAAACACACCAAGAAACACATTAAAGACAATTTTACTGCTGGAAGCTGCAAGCCAACACCTAAAGAACAAACTAAAGCAATGGAGTCAAACCCGGTTCAGATGAAGAGAAGCAGAGGGAATGTTTGAATGCAGCTAAATAAAGCAGGAAGACACTGAGCTGCTCAGGTGTTCCTGATAACACCAAGCAGCCACCTGGACAGCCAATAGGAACACAGCTTACTGGAAGTCCAGAGGGCTGGGTTAGTGAAGGAAATTTAGTTTAAAGTTGAAGCAGAAAGTTAACAAAGAAAGTTGAAAACCACCTTCTGATACCTGAAATCTCTGAGTTTTCACACAAAGAACGCCTGAACATGTCAAACTGGTTTCATAGTAGAACCATCATTGTAAAAACATCATAGTATGGTGTGTTGCTCAAAAAATATTACGACCCGGCTGTCTAGAGTCGCCGAGGAGCAACACAAAAACAGGACAAACGCTGGTTTCCAGGGGGTTAGGAGGCTATTTATTTGAATGAGTAATTTTACAACACAACATGTGAGCAGAAAAATCACAAAGTCTGTCTTTAGTTTAGCTGAAAATGTTAGTTTTTGTCTTTTTTATTGACCAAACTTTTCAGGAAGTAGATGAAGAATAATTAAAGCTCTCATGTAGAAGTCCAACTTATTTTGGATCTTTGTGGAGAGTTTAATCTTAGAGTTTGTACAGCTGTTGAGTTTTTAGAGTCACATGGATTGTTTTAACATTTAATAACCGAGTCCTGAAATAAAATTACAGTTGTGGATTTCTGTCATTTAGTCTGGACTAAACAAATAACAGCAGCATAAATCTCAAACATCATTATGAGGAGTCTGGATTGAGGTTTCTCACTTGATAATGATCAAAACATGAAATTTAGGTTGGTTTAAAGGAATATTCCACCTTAAATCTTTGAATGTTGACCTAAAAGGTTGGTTTCAGGAAGTATTCCACCTAAAACCTCAACTGTAGACCCGAAAGGGTGGTTTAGAAAAAAATCCTTCAATGTAGACCAAAAAAGTTAGCATGGAGGAATATTCCACCTGAAATGTAGACCTGAGAAATTGGTTTGGAAGAATATACCATCCTAAACATCTTTAAATGTAGACTAAAAGACGGTTTGGAAGAAAATTCCACCTAAAATCCTCCAATGTAGACCTAAAAGGTGAGTTTAATGGTATATTCCACCTAAAATTCACTACTGAAGACCTTGGAGGTTGGTCTGATGGTATATTCCACCCAACATCCATTAACATAAACTTAAAAAGTTCGTTCAAAGGAATATTCCACCTAAAATCATTCAATGTAGACTAAAAAATCTTGGTGTAAAGGAGTATTCCACCTTAAATGTAGACCTAAAGGATGGTTTGGAGTAATATTCTCCTCTAAAATCTTCCAATGTAGACCTAAAAGGTTGATCTGATGGTATATCCTACCAACATCCTGGAACATTTACCTAAAAGGTTGGTTTAATGGTACATTCCCAGAAGAACCCTTGAACATTGGGCTTAATGGTATATTCCACCCAAAATACTTGTACATATACCAAGAAGTCAGTGTAAAGGAAATGTAGACCTAAAAGGATTGTTTAAAGGAATATTTAAACTATTATTTTCATTATTTAATAATCTGTTATCAGTCAGAACCCTGGCAAACTTATTTTCATCAGTTTTTTTAGTGGAAGTCACAAATAAAGGAGCTCTTGGTTTTTCCCGGTGTTACTAAGTCAAAAGCTGCTGTTTCAACACAGATACGTTCACATGCATCCACAAACCTCTCAGCACTCAAACACCCACAGACAGGTGGCCGGCTGGGCCGAGGCTCAGATCCACGAGTCAGGGAGTCTGTGAACTTGGTGGTCCAGTAGAAGTCCACAAGTCAGTGTTGGCTTTGAACACAGCGACTGGCTGCCATCAGGTGGACCGGCTCGTCCTCGTAGGGCTCCTCCTGTAGCCTTGAGGGGACCACAGGAACATTCAGTAGCTGTTGGAGTTCTTCCTGTCAGGTTCGTGGTAGAACGGCTCTGAAGAATCTTGTACTTGTCTTATCTGGAACAATCTAACAGCCTAAACTGTTAACAGCGGTGTAAAGAAGCAAACACACAGGCACAGATTAGAACTCCAACTAGATTTATTTTAGAAAACAAATCAACTTAGAGGCATTTGTTCCCACATGTGGCTGAATAGGAGGCCGTCCAATCAGGTTCGAGGTCTTCACTCTGTAGGTTGTTTGTTTGGTGAGACTCTTGGACCTCCATCAGCTGACATGGATGTTTGATGGTCTTCTTCTCCAGTGCCAGATGATTCATCCATGAATTCAGCAGCTACAGACTGAAATGAAGCTCATGCTGCCGTTATTGAATTCCTGTTCCAGATCAAATGTTCAGAGCTCACCTTGAATGCATGCCGTCTGCTGTCTGATAGATTTTCTCATTGTAGTCTTCAATAAAGTCTTTTTCCTCATGTCAGGATGTGGTGAGACTCTTTCTCAGTCTCTGCAGACGTCCCTCATTGTGCATCTCCAGAAAAGAAACAGAAAAACTGGTCACTGCTTCAGCATCAAACGCTCTCCAGCATTGAGAGTGTTTTAGGAATTCATTCATTGTGTTGTGAACTTTGAAGGAGCAGAAACTTTACAGCTGCCAAAGATACGAGCTCCAATTCTGTATGTTTTAGGAAATCAAGTTCATCAAATGAACACTTGATTATTGCTGATAAATTACTGAAGAAATCCAACATAAAAACCTGTAAACTCTCAGGCAGCTTTTGTTAAAGTTTGTCTATAATTCTATCATCATGTTCTGGAACCAGGACTCTACAGAAGTTCCTTCAAACAGATACTTGTGTGTTTCTATTTAAGGCCTCAGGTTTGAACGTACAGCAGAGGATTAGAAAGGAGTGATTTTAATGTTTAAATCAGTCCAGTAAATGTTTGGCATGAAAATTATTAAAATTTTGATTTAGATAGATTTGTGTCAAACAATATTGTAGAGTCTCACTTAAATATATCCAAATGAGTTCAGTGTATTTACATTTTATATAATATTTGATTTCTTAATCTCAATACTATAGGGTCTGACCCTAAATATTATAATAATGATGTCAATTTAAATAATATTTTAGTGCAGAGTCATAAACTTTAATCAGCTAAACTTGCATAATAAATATCACTGTACAATCTTAACCTGAACATTCATATTATTGAGGTAAATTTACATAAATCATGATATTCTAGAGTCTTAACTGGAATATTTCTAACATTAATCGTTTTGTATTGTGCTGATAAACAACAATAACCCGACTTTCAGATAATATTTGTTGTCTGTGACTGTGAGACTAAATTCCTCCACATTCTGGAACTGGACTGAATTTCCCAAAATGGAAACATGGACAGAATTTAACACTCATGTATCCATGGCAACGCAGAAGTTTCTGCTTCTTACCAAAGTTCACAACACAAGTAAAGATTTTAATATAAAACTTCAGGGATGACTGCTAACCATAAGTATTCTGATCAATACTTCATGATCAATATCAGGACAGATGTTACAATTCCAGCTGTTGCATTAGACTGCAGTTATTCACAGAGAAATTAAAACATCACATTCCTCATAAAAACTAGATGGGACTTTTATTAAATAAAGTGTTGGTGAATAAACAGTGTAAAAAGTGCAGAGCAGCTCCATTAAATCAGGAGATGTGAGACTTCCACAGCATGGATCACCATCTGCTGTGTTGATTCATAGCTGAATGTCAGAATGAACTGAGCTAGAAAAGCTGCTTTGAGCTGCAACATTACAGTCTGACAATCCAACACCATCACAGTTTTCATCTGGTTGTTTTGCTCCAACATGCTGTGAAGTTCAGTTTTTACCTGAATCAATACAGAGATTCTATTTCCAGCCAAGACTGAAATAAAAATTAGAATGTTGTGAGGTTATTAATGCAACTAAAGCGTCTTTGAGCTTTTGGAAAAGCGCTTTATAAATAAAATTTATTATTATTATTAAATCCTTTCAGATGGAAGGATTTACTTCTAAGTTCTAATTCAAGTTTCGGTTGGAGCACATTACATTCACAAAGAAAAACAGCGAAACCTTCATAGCAACATTTAATAAACCTAAAGCTTCCCTGTTGGCTCATTGGTGGAGTTTGTTACTGAGCATCTGAACCTTAAATCCAGTGAGACGACCATCTTCAGTCGAGGCCAGTCAGAGAACTTCAAGACCTTCCATCAGCTGGACCAGATGTGGCATCATCTCCCTCTGAACATCTGGATGATAGGAGAAAAGACAGAAATCAAACACAGATCACAGAAATACAATTTATTCACTTTCATCATTTTATAAAAGTAGCATGAACTTTATTAAAACTTGACAATATCAGTAATGGAAGTAAATGTTTTTATCTCGTGATGAAGCTAAATTTAAAGTCAATTTTAATGACAGTTTATCCTGAGAGGAGTGAGAATGGAGCTTTTCTTTCCTTTTCAGAAGATTTCCTCAAAATATTCTGTTTATTATTGGCTTTAGAAGCATTTTTCTTTATTTATTTTTAGATACCTCAGACTGATACACTTTGCTGGTTTGCAGATAATTTCATGTACAATGACAATAAAGATCTTCTATTATAACATATTTTGCTAAAACAAGAACTGCAAACCTTCTCAACCATCTCTCAGGCTGCAAAATTCCAACTGCAACCAAGAATAATCTGATGTAGTTATTATTATAATCTTTACTGAACCAGCCCTGGAATTAATAAAAATCTGTATATGGATATGATTTTCTCTGATGGGACCACTATGGAAGCCGTAGTAACAATAAACTATCCTTTGAAGGGAAAGATTAGGTCTTCTTCAGGTGGATTAAAAAAAATGCTCTCCCTTAAAAAAACAAAAAAAAAATGCATACAATAAAGTAAATCTCTTCTGCACTGCACACATACTACACTTTTGTATAACTCTGGATGTCAGAGTAAAGGCAGACAGATCCACCGATCAGCCACAACATTCTGACCACTGACAGCTGAAGAGAACAACATCCATCATCTTGTTCTAATGTAACGTTCTGCTGGGAAACCTTGATGTTCATGTGGATGTTTGACATGTACCACCACCTAAACACTGCAGGACAAACAAACCCCTAGTCTCCATGGCAACAGCAGTCCTTGATGCCAGCTGTCACCCTCAGCAGGACAAACTGAAACTGCTCAGGAGTGGTCCGAGGAACACGACAGAGCTAAGCTGTTCACCTGGGTTCCACACTCCCCACATCCACATCTGATGGAGCATCTGTGGGATGGTCCAGGATCAGCCTGGTCTAGGTAGGACCCACCCTGCAACCCACAGGACCCACAGAATCCACAGGACATCCCCAGAGGTTCTGATGAACCACTGGGTCAGAGGAGTTTTAGCAGCATAAAGGGACCAACACAGTATTAGTCAGGTGGTCAGAATGTTATACTGTTATATTGTCATGCTGATTATATGATCAGTAAATGTTACCATCAATTATAACGTCCACATTGATCAGGAAAAAAAACAACTATCAGTTCATTCAGAAACTGTGGGGTTAAACCTAAAAGCACAGACCTCAACAGCAGTTTGTTTCAAAGCAAAACACCAGCCGGTTTTCACTAAAGAAGCTTTCAGAGGAACAATTAAATGACAGTTTTGTTCTCATTAAGTTCAGAGTCAGCCAAAATAATGTACACACATCAGGAAAAGAAAAACTTTTATAAATATTTCATTTGTATAAGTACTTCTACACATATAGATACCTCTTTCAAAGTTTGATCAAATCACGATAACTCTGTGTCCTGTTGTACGATGTTTTCCCAACAGATGGCGCTACCCTCATGAATGGAGCATCAGCAAGTGACGTCTACAACACAACAGAAATGTCTGGAAGCCAGTGGCCACCACTTTGAGCACCTCTTGTAATTGTAGAGGCCAATGATAACTTTTATTAATCTCGTGACGTCTGAATAAATTTGGTATTGAAATATTTATGCTAGTTTTTCTTTTCCTGATGTGTGTAAACATTATTTTGGCTGACTCTGTATAATGGGTTTCTGACAGGTCACCAGGCAACATCTTTTTATAATAATGACAAACATACCTGCATTCTACAGAAGTGATTTTCCTCATGTGCAGGTAAAGATGTGTGAGGAGCTTAGAGATGACAGAAGCAGGAGTCATCCTCACTAATTCAGCTTCCACCTAGAAACAGAAAGACCACAAACAAACACACTGATATACTCTCAAACGTTCAACCTCACAGCCTCAAAATATCTGTTTAGGAAGTGTTGTGTTCCTCAATTCTGCTGAAAGCATTGACAGACATTCTCTTACAAGGTTGTGTAAAAAGCAGCCTGTCCTCTGAGCTACTGAGAAATCTTCCTGAACAAAGTTTCTATGTGTAAATCAGCTCAACAAAAACTAAAGCCTCAGTCAGAGATAACAGGTATCGCAAATTATAAACAACTTTCTTTATTAACTCAGACTTTCTGCTTCAACCTCACATAAAAAAGGGAGTTTAGCTCATCAGGTGACTGAAAATGAACGGCTTGTGCAGTTCTAGATCCAAAAGTAGGATGTTTCAGCTCATGTTTTACTACAAATACATGCAATAATAAACAAATACAATGGCTGGTTGTTAGTTTATTCGCTATTGATGTCATTTTATATACTGGATTGAACTTGAGCAGTGGAAGAGAGAAGGAATTCAATGAAATTATGGAGATTCAGAAAGGTAATGTTGCGCAATGTTAAGTTAAGCGTGGTTCAATTCAAACCAGCTGAATGTTAAACTTCAGTGCAGCTCAACGGGTTTTAGTTAACCTTAAAGTAAAATAACTTTTTTAAAAACTAAAATACACAGCAGAGAAATACAGGTTGAGAAGGTCATTCTGCTAATGATGGACAGCTGTGGCAGCAACTAACACAGGTGTTCAGCGGTAAGTTAGCCACCTGTGTTAATTAGCCCGCTAGCTAACTTAGCCGCTTAGCTAGCTAACGCGTCCGGACCAACTGCTCAAACACGACAAAACACAACTCTTCACAAGTCGCTGACTTAACGTACAACAAGACAACTACTACTCTACTACTAACTACTGGTTAGAAGTATTTATCTTCTTACCGTGTTTTACTCCAAAAGCAAGATCAACAGCAGCCAGAGATGCTACCAGACGTGCCGACCACAGACATACACAGACTAAATACGCTAGCGTGCTGTCTTCTATAGCATCTATGGTCTGACCAATCACTGCTCTCTGGCTCCGCCCTCTGAGAATCTTGTTGTCGTTTGGCTCCACACTTGCTGGTGACCACTTCCGGTCCCACAAAATAAAAAAACGGACCTTTTTTCGTTTCTGTCTCTTACTGATTTTACTTCCTTGTTATTCTAAATATAAAATGAAAATCAAAGCATTTTTAAAATTTCGTATATCCCTTTTTGATCATGAAAAGGAAAAACGCCTTGTATTTCAATTTTAGTTTTTGTATTTTAAAACGAAAATCAAACAACCACTCGTTTTTCGTTTTTCAATACCCGTTTCAGAACGGAAAATCCAATTACCAGATGCGTACACGGACCGTAAAGGTACCACTAATAATATTGCAGTTTTAGATTCATCTAAAAGTCAAATGAAGCATCCATGCATTTCTGTTTTCTGTATACTGAAATAAATGCATGAATATTATAAAGAGCAAACACTGTCCGTTTATTCTTCAGTGGCTCAATTCACTTTAGCCTATAGGGGCAATTTGTAAAATTACATTCATTTGTTAAAAGACTCGGATTCCTCAAGCAATTCTCTTTCTAGCAGTTGAAAATGCTCTTGAAATTCCTTCCTTCCTCTCTCCAAGCCCTTTATTAGGGGACCAAATAGCATTTGGTGGGTGAACTCTGATTTGTATTCCTTCAGCTCTAATTAAATTTGCTCTGGTAATACAAAAGGAAAAAAAACTCATCAATAATAACAGCAAACAAACAAGTAGAGTGCATGCATAAAACAAGATGAACAAATCTGCTTTGGGGCTGATTGTGTTCAGATGTGCTTGATAAAAAACAACTCTGCATGCCAAAAATGAGTAAATGAAGAGGTTGTATTCAAGTTTGTGTTGTTCTTTTTTCTAGCACTTGTTCAATTCAAGGAAGGAAGTACAGATAACATTGCAAATGAGCAGGATGACTGCAAATTGCTTATTAGAGAGAGAACACAAATTGTAGACGTTTATTCTATCATGACAACAATGTTCATTCTAGGCACCGGTAGTAGCATTTTCCTCAGATTGCTGTTACCTTACACTCCACAATAATTTCTTATTGTGAACCAAATTGTTGATAGTAGAATGGATTTTTTTATATCACCAAAATGATTCTGCTCACAGGGCACTTACTGTTGTGATGAATTTTAAATGAATGCTTGCCAGAACCCTATGGCACAGACTAGTTTGGGGGCTTTTGATCCTTCATTCATAATACAAAAATGGAAGTTTATATTTTTCTATCAGATGGTCAGTTTGTGATTTTATTTGTGATTATTCTGTAACATAATAAAGTTTGATCTTTTTCTCGTGACTGCGAGCACAAGTGTAAAAGAAGGTTTGCAAGACACCAAGTTGTGAAATGAAATGTTTGCAATTGTGGTGACTACAGGAGAAGTACAACATTTCGTACTATTGCAGTTTGTGGTAAGGTGATTAGGGTTCCTTGGTAGGCAGAAAAGCAAACCAGAAGTCAATGCATCAGAAGAAATCACTGTTAAATGTCAACAATAATTATCTCATGCTTCAAATCACTATTAAGTTTTTCAGTATAAACTAAGACTGCAGTCTTTCTTTGAGTATCTTACCATAACTATAGAAAACTTGTACCATGCTATAGCTGCAAAAGCAGATGTTATACTCCAAAAACACACCGTGTGAGAGAAACAAGTGAGATCTGTTTTTATCAGTGCATTTTCTGCTATGTTCGATGGGAATATTTTGCAAATGCCCCAAAAATGTTCTTTGCTGTACACATTTTCACATTCCCGTGAAGTTGAGTGGTCTCTAATCTGAGCTGCATAATATCTTCCAGACCATATTTGCTGTTGTACATGTATAGTACATAAACAATAATTGTAGGAGTTGGTGAGTCACTCAACTATTTCACACCCGGTTGCCTTTGATTTCACTGAAATGTCTTTACAGGTGAAGGTGTAAACCAAAACTGACTGAAATTAGGAGCAGTGCCTACACCAGCACATGTTCGCTATATGTTTGTTTAGAGCTACAAAATGATCTGTCAGGCACAGACAAGGACAAGATTGTCTATCCTCCATGCTCTTTTGCAAGAATTGAAATAAAGCATCTCTTTTATTTTCTTTATTTTGTCACTTACTTGCAGCCCTGCACTGATAGGCTTAGATACTCAGCCACAGCTAATAGAGACTTCATTTGAACTCATGCTGACAGATCTGAACTCAAGTCAACTTGAGAGAGCCACTGCAAGACCTGAGCACAGTGGGATTCATTTGATCTTACTCTACATCTCACTGGTGGACATGAGAAAGAGAAAGTGGTCTCTATTAGGATGAAACAGAAAATGAAGAGAACTCAGGCTCACACCATGCCCTGTCAGTAAGTATACACAGAGGTACAGGGGTACAGTTAGAAAAAAAGAAACCAAAAAGAGAAATGTGTGTGTGTGCACTGGGACGAAGTGTGCAGGCATAAGTACTCTTTGCAATGCAAGACTTTTGTGCACATTTATGTAAATGGCAGCTACATTTGTATGGAATAAGCAAATGTGTGCATCTCTGACACTGTCCTTGTATGAATTTTGACTGCAAAAAATGGAAATCTGGACATAGTATTTGTAATTCACAACAACTGCAACAACTTTTGAGGCATTTACACAGGCAGTGAGCAGGTGCCTACAGGTACGGTTTGCAATTCAAATTAATGGCCTCAGCACCATCCCAGATTGACAAGAAGTGGGTTAAGTATAATGAAGAAGCCACAAACCATTTTTCAGCCTATGTACCATTGAGCAATTTCATGGGAAGGAATGGGGTGAATGTGGTATCCAGTTCCAGATCTGAATTCTGTTAAAACACCACTAGACTTCATCTTTTGGCTACTATACTATATGATAGTAAAACACACCTGGAACTACAGGAGCAGTTTTGTGGGGGGTTTTTTTGTTGTTTTTTTGACAAAAAGCATCCTGTGTCTACAAGTTACATAAACTTTCATTTAGAGCCAAGAATGCAGTTGGTTGATTTTTGTACCGCACTTTGAAGGTTAAATTAAACTTCACTTGAATGTGAACAGGTTGTGTTTAGGCATTTGCTGATGATGTCTAACACTATATACCTCCCAAAGTTGCTTGAATCTATAATGCAGAACTTTTGTTACCCCTTTTCTGGCAGCAACAGCAATTATACAAACACTATCCACGTGCGCCGATGTTTCGTTTCTTATTTAAACAACAATCCTTCCTCTAAATGAAAAGCTGCTTTTCTATGTGGAGGATCAGAAACCTGGATAATTCCTTGGTTTTACTGCCATACTCCTGGTTGCTGTAGTCTGTTGCTACGGTTGTTACCTTCTTCAGCTCTGCAAAAGTCATTGCTAGTTAATGTAAAAATGCGTCACTGCTGTTGCGACAACATGGGAATGTCATCACAAAAAAAAACACATTTAAAGCTTGGTTATACTGCAAAATATAGAGGGATTCATCTGGTGCTGGTAGGAATAATCAGCAATGTGTGAACTTGTTTCGCAAGCGCTTGAATGTAACCGACATTCATTCATATGTAAAACTTGCGCAGTCTAGCTTCAACAATAGGACGTAACTATAGGATGTAATAAGCTGCTTGCACAAACGACCTATGGGGTTTTCTTAAACGGGAGGACAGTCTTCTTTGCTTTCATCTGGAGTCTTCTCGATGCCCCAAGTGTCTCCTCTCATCTCCAACCTCTCCCTCAGTTAACGTCTATCACTTCTTGCTTTCTTTGCCTCTTCCCGGCTCTCCTTTCCTCTACTTCGCTTACCCCTTCATCTGGTTTTAGCCGCACTCTATGAGCTAATCAGTGTCTAATCTCACTTTTAATTCTCTTCCTATTAACCTCTTGATATCGTTTGTTTTACCATTACCCCTACACACACACACACACACACACACACACACACACACACATACACACACACACACACACACACACACACACACACACACACACACACACACACACACACACACACACGCTTAAATTGCCTTCTGAGCTAAATTGCGGTTTATTTCCACATCATGACAGAGATATGCTGAGTTAATTACAGGGCGCAAATGAACATCATAAGGAAGGGAGGAGGCGAAGGGAAGGAATGAATGGGTATTAGATGTAGAGGACAGCTCATACTGGCAGCTATTTTTTTTAAAACACAATACCAGCATTGGACTCAGTTCTTTTCAGCACTTGTCAAACATGTTTGGCTTCTTCTATTAAAATCAAGAAGGGTCTTCAAAGCAAATGCATCAAAATGCCAGATGTTGACATTCAACTGACAAAACCCTCCAGTTAATGTAGTAGTGACGACAGCAGTAAAGGAAAAAATCAGTCAGTATTGTTTTTATTCACCATGACCATTCCTGGTAGCCAAATTTATTACTATAACCGTGACAATGAACATCTTGTAAAGTTAACAAAGCAGGTATGTAACCTAAATTATGGCCATTACCCATTGCATTGTCAAATCTTATCATGGTTAGTTCTTCATTATCAGATCATCCACCTGAGGGAGCATCTATTGCCATCGGTATGCTCCTTTGGGTCATTTGAGTGAGTGGAAAGATTACTTTTACGGTGGTTAAAGCTGGAAGACACAAAAACTGCCACATCGTTTGCACATGGCTGTACTTTTCACTCTATGCATTACTGTACAAAAGTTCTGCATAAGTGTATTCTATCACCTTTTTCAATACACTTGAGTTTCATATGTTTTCTGTTCATATTAGTATGTGTTTCCTTACCTTGTCAAGACTGTATAAGGTGCATATATCAATGTTGGAATAAAACATTGAAAGTGCTTTCTTAAAGGGGGTCAAATGTTTTAAAGTGAACATACATTACTATAAAAGATGTGGTAAATTGCACACTGAGGTGACAGCATCCTCATCAAGAAGAGTGAATGTGCTGGAGCTGGATACTGTTGGATGTCACACCTACAATTCTAACTGAAACATGTTTAAAGATAAACTATTTATTTGCTTGTTTGAGCTCAAAGGAGCCAAACCTTACCATGGTGGACTTCACAATGGTCATACTAGATCATTGTAGCAACTTGGTAGTTGTTGACAAGTTACAAATATATTTTCATGATCTAGACCATACAAATCCCATTATGTACTTTAAAATAAAATGCTATTTTTCAACATGGGGAAGACCTCCAGGAGTTGAAGCCCATTGCTGTGGGAGCTCATGTTTACACATGCAGCAGAGTGCAAAAAGCAGTCAGCAAACCACTCAGTTTGTCTGTTGATCCATAAAGAAACATTCCATAGACATATAAGATTTAGGCCCAATAATTCTAATAAATGTATGTCTTATGAGCGACTAGTAAAAGAACTAAAAGTATTTTTAAAAGTTTTACACTTTTTCATTTTGTTTTCCATTGATGTACTTGCTTTTTCCTTAATTCTACATAGTGCTTGTAAATGTATTGTATAACTGAGTGGAACACTAATTAGTTAGAGTTTATATAAAAAGATATCCCTTCTCAACTTATTCTTAGAAATTTACAACTTGCTAATTGATTGACCAATTTGGTGTCCAAAATCACTGAGAGGGGCTCTGTATTGATTTCTACTACTGAAGCTAGTCGTCAATCAATCAAAACCATAGTGTATTAGACAGAAATGCATTACTTGTGATAGAATTCTAATTTTCCACAGCATGGCATATGCTTAGTCTCCACTAATAAAATAAATTTAAAAAAAAGATTGTTTTCACATCCAAATAATGCATGTTTTTCTTACCTGGGAACTTAAGTCAATATAGTTGTAAGTCAGAGGTTTGAGTAAAATAAGAAAACATTTGCTGCAGTCAGAACCATCACAGCTATAATAGAGGTTGGTATCATTTTTAGAGTGACCATTTTTTAAAAAGTACTATATTGATAGTAATGGATTGTTTTAGAATGTGAAATTGCTACTTAGCTATAGCAATGCTTTGTTTTCACTCTGTATCTCAAATGCATGCACAATATTTTTTTTTTATCTTTTTCACATGCATGTTAACAAGCATGACAGATAATTGGAAAAATGTTGTTACTTGGATTGGTAGAGTAAAAATCCAACCCATTTTCTCGAGCAAAAAAACCCAGCAAGATGGGTTAGATGTTACTTATGGAAAAGCAAATCCATCAAAGTATCATATGGAATGTCTCCGTCAGAGTACTAAATAATTTACATTTTAGTTGTAATTTGTACCTGATGCAGGTAGATCTTGTTTCATTCTTATTATATACTGCTGAGTATTAGCTATTTCTGTAAGAATACACATTTTCTGAGCTCATATTTCTTTTCAAATGTGAAGAAATAATATGAACTAAAACAGGCAGTGAAGGACAATCATTATTACTGAGTCAGTGGTTCTACAGTTGCACAGTGTAGTTTAATTTAGAAAAAAAAACATATTTTATTAAGCTGTACAACACATTTGGTCATCCACATTTCTGTTTCCTTACATGTATTTACATTGAGCTGAAGTAGCAATGGTCCGTTCTGAGCAAATGGAATTCCAAATTACTGTTGGAGAGGACTATTAAAAATCTAGAGTGTAATGAGTCCTGTGCCTCATCCTTCCCTCAGCACTTAGCTGCAATTTCCCTGTAAATGTTTTAGTATTCAAGGGGTTAACACCAGTGTCCTGTAATGTTCTCATCTCCATGCAAGGCCTGGGACTGGACATAATTAGACTTCTGATAGCTGCAGACTGTGCAGTGACAAGCCTAGGTGACTAGATATTTATTAACCTTATATGATGAAAAACCGACAGTTTTCTGTGGAGTTGAATTATTTTTACTCTTTACATTTTAGATTAGTCACAAAAGCGTGACATGTCCAACAGCAGGCAAAGGCCTGAGGAGACTATTCCCCCTCTGTCGCCTGGGGAAAACCATGTACCTTATTTTCATTCCCAATGACTAGTGTTAGAGGAGGAAGGCAGGACTTGGGGGGAACAAGAGGCTTAATTGGCTGAGCTGATGGCAACAGGCTTAAAGTTAGAAGCACATGAGGCATAGATCGCAGACCTGGGCCAGTTCCCAGGTGAGAAGCCTGCTGGAGGAGCTTTATAAGTCTCAGAGCAATTTGCTGTGAAAGGAGAGAGGAATATAAAGAGGGAGAGAGAGTATATAAAGAGTGGTTTATCATGTTTTCTGTCATCTATTTGCTCACAGCTTTCATCTGCTTCTTTCAAATCATTTTTCCTTTTCTGCCTCGCCCTATAGCCAAACTATCGAATAAGAGACAATTAGGCCACACTTTGTGAGACATTTCCCCAAACAAATACTACAAACACTATGTAGGCTTGTGTGTGTAGTTTTTCTTTTTCTTTCTTTCTTTCTTTCTTTCTTTCTTTCTTTCATTACTATTTTTGGTTAAAAATGGACCTTTCCAACACTTGACATGTTTATTGTTTGTACATTATTTTAATGTTGTCTTCATCATTTCTCTACTTGATCTTTATCTTTACCTTTCCCAGTTTCTCAAGTGTTGCCCCTATTCTAATGTTGCTTTTTTTCTTTGTTTTCCTCTCCCCAAAGGAATGGATACTGGCACATCCTGTACAAAAAAAGGTTTAATGAATGAATAAATAATTAGCATGAAACTGGTTGTTGGTTAAGTTGCTTTTGGAATGTCACTATAAAGAGTGTAATGAGTCAACGCTGATATCATTATTACACCAGAGATATCCTTTGTCCTTTTTTCCAATGGATTTCTAATGACCTGGCTTGCTATGTAGAAATACCACATCAAACCTAATACTGTAGTGAAAATAAACAGTGTATGCTGAAACAAGAGCAGAAATCTACAGCTATGCCAGTATTAAGACCAAAAATTAGCTGTGAGACTGTCTCAGCCACCATACTTGAGCAGACACCAAACAAAGGCTGCTATTCACATAGACCATCTGCTTCATGCATCAGGTAACAAACAAAACAGATATTTATCGCTGAAAGACAATTAAACAGCCTGCTTGGGGAAATCAAGAGATGGCCTCCATTCTTCAGGGAACTGATAAGGGCTCAGAGTGTCTGTTCTCCACAGACTTGTTCATGGCCTTGACTGGAATCTCACCTCTAGGTGCTCACTTTACCTTGAACCCTGCAATCAGTTGAACAGTTAAACCCAAGTTTATTTAAACCTGCCTGTTGATCTGCTAGGCCTCCCTGTCTGTTACCCAGCCCCTCATGTCCAACGCTTTTGTCTTGGTTTTCTTTGGTTTTGCGCTGACAGCTTGCACCCCACATTAGCCACTGCCATCATATACTTTCATACACCACTAATTCCGAATATAACATCTTAATAAATAAAGTCTTCTGCTTAATAATTCTGATTAATGCCAATATTCTGCAAATCAAGGTGATTTCCCTGCAACACAAATTTTAAATGAGGCTAAATGAATTTCTTGCGTTTCACTGACATTTGGTCATGAAGCAAAGTATTGGCCATACAAGAGTAAGACATATGGACTGGCTAACAGGCTTGAAATTTCTAGAGCAGTGCTGCTACTGTGGCTGAAATTAAGTAAAAAAGGCTAAATTGCCAATGATTACTTAATAGCCTATAGCATAAAGGCCATACTAAAGTACACAACAATATGTAACAAAAGTGCATTTCCGTTCTGCCTTTTTCCCTCGCAATTTCTGATTCTTGCTGTCTAGATTTATGAACTGTATCGTCTAAACTGTACATCAAATTTGAATGATGGGTGGCAGCAAAGAGTTTCACATCACAGAAATATGTTTGTACAAGTAGCCCTTGGCAGAGCAGAGTTACAATATGTAGAACTGCACTGGTCAGTCTAAAAAATTGATCCTGGTAGCGATTTTTCTCTTTTTCTTGCCTTTTGGTTGAGAAGTCAGAGGAGGAAATACACCTCCTGTAAAATGAAGAATGATACCCTTTGGTGTTACTCCATGAACCATGTTTCACTTAAAATAATGTTTCTCTCTGAAATCATGAATAATAAAACATAATAATACTCGAGCTCCCCTATCACATCATGACAGTGTACCAAGGTTGTCCGTGTGAAATGTAAAAAAAAAAAAAGAAAAGAACTGAGCTGTCATTTTGTTAGCTTCAGGAGCTGAAAAATGATGATTTTGACGGAACTGTTTCAGTCCACTGCTGGCTCCAATGGACTGACTTTGCTTAGGTTAAAACAGACATTTTTCTTCCTATATTTGTCATTGTCATTCAAACAATGGGCCATCAAATTGTACATATCTTTTTAACATGAAATAGTTCTGACTTTCACAGTTCTGCCATTCCTTCAATAACAGCATCAGATGTCCATTACACAAGTCTGTGGTATAAAAAGACCCAGACCTACAACAATGCAGTTCGACTTCAGGTGAAAAAGATTGAATATGTGTGACTGAGGGGTGCTGGGGCCTCATTTATAACGGTTGCATGCACGGAAAATGGGTCATACGCCACTTCCCTGTCAAAGGTTGGGATATTTAATCAAAAATTTATAAACGAGTATGTACACAAATCCTGAACGATGTGTAAGAACAATATGAACATATGGGAAATTGGCAAATCAGATAGTGAGATGGTGGATTTAAGTCAGACTGCAAGTTAAAATTAAATGTAAAAAAGGTATCATTATAAGGGAGAGTGGGGTAAAATGAGCCAGTTTTTACTTGAGGTGTCGTTACAGTAGAGGCATGACAGTATTGTCCAAAAATAAAACATGTACATATACTTCAGCATGTGGGGCATCCCTGGGAATAATTGGTTTGGATGTAAAATAAATTGTTTTGGCACGAGATCAATTGAGCCTTTGGAGAAAATACACTACCAGTCAAAGGTTTGGACACACTTTCTCATTCAAATGAATGAAAAAGTGTGTCCAAACCTTTGACTGGTAGTGTATGTCAGGGTAAATTGTGCCATCAATTATGTTGAAGTAAAATTAAAAAATTTATACCTCATATAATGCAAGATCTGTCTCCATACCCTGTTCTCTTGGACCCTGTTCTCGTTTTTTTTTTTTTTGGTCCATGAATCACTTTAAAGTTATTCTGTTGATCTTCATCTGCCGCCTGACATATGGACTTCCCATTCGTTCCTCCTCCTACAGTTGTCTTCAAATCCTTAAGAAAAGTTGAAGCTCTGTCTGTCTTCCGCTTACAGACACATGACATGGTCTCAAAATCAAAATGTCACATCATTTTGGTTTGGAAATGTAAAAATAGGATGCAGAATTACAGTAATGTTATTATTTACCAGTAATCATAGGTGGAAGCCAGTGGCTCAACTTAACCCCAGCCTTCTGGCTCAACTAACCCCACTGTCACTATTTTAACAAAAGTGCATCATCCAGGTAGCTTAGAGCTAACTCCATGCTAACAGTTTATCTTCATATTGTAGCTTAGTAATGCACTAACACATGTGAAATAGTTTCAGATGTCTCAATAATTGTTCAGACACAACACTCAAAACCATAAACATGAAAAATTTACTTTGAACAGCAAAAAATTGTTTTGTTAATTAAATGTGCTTTCCTCTTACTCCATGTGCTCCTTCTCTTCACTGGGAGAGTATAATGGACACCTCTTCAAAAATATTTGGTCACGTGACCAATTTCTTCCATTGTTTTCTTGAAACAAGAGGTGACTGAACTAACCTACAGGCTCATCTTACCCCACTCTCAGCTACTGATGATGGTGCCTCTTACACTTTATCACAAAGATTTATCCAGCTGTGTTGCTTGTGGTATGCCCATTCAACAGCACTTCATTAGTGCTGTCTCATCATCCTATTCTCCCCCCCAGTTGCACAGCAGAGAGTGCTGGACTGTGTGCTGCTGACACTAATGGTCAATGGTGAAATGCACCGCAGCTGTTAAAAGGCTCGAATGATACCAGGGTGTTTAAAAAAAAAAGGCAAAATTATCATCAACAGCTGTATGTCAATATCAAATAATATTAAAGAATTGCAGAGCACTGCAGTAACTGCCTATATCATCAAAAAAAAAACACTCATGGAGTTTTTTGTGCAAAATTCCTGCAAAGAACACGACTGTCCTGTCAGGTGCATAGAACGTACCAAAGGTACTGTGGAGGTTAGCACACACACCCTGCCTTGTATAGTCACCTCTCCACCACCTGTACATATGCATTTTGTAAATTAGCAAAACCTGGAAATAATGCCTGTGACAGTTCTTGCAAAGTCATTGCAGTCTGCATTCTCATTATGAGTCCTCATCACAATCCTGGCCAAGTTCACCATAACAAAACCTGAATAAATTTCAGATGAGGTCCTAGAGCCGGGGGGATACCACTAACTGTTGAGATTATTTTGCCAAGGTGTGAAACAATCAGTCTAATAACTGTAAACATTTGAATACTGCAGTGAGAGTCGTGCATAATGCTGCACAATGGATGCAATGACACTGCTACAGGGCTGCACGAAGGGAAGAATTAGGATGGAACAAGTGTTCAAGGACCACAAAGATTTTCTGGCCTGTGATGATGACTGACTAATAAGCCAATAGACTGCCTCCAGCTGGGTTCTTGGATTTATTTGGGTTCAGCAGTAAACAGGCCAACCTGACAAAACTGTGCCATTAAGGCACGAATGCTAGTAGTGAGTACTCTGGGAATTCTGGCAATCAGTTGTTATCTACAGAAACTAGCCAACAGCTACAGTATACAGTAAATGAGAACACCCTAGAGTAATATCACTTAAATGTCAAATGATCTATAATTGCATTAAATTGTAGTAAATTGCATTACTTTTGAACATCAGTATTTGCTCTTCATGTACAATACAAACTTTATTTTTTAAATTCTTTGTATGCCAACTTTTATTTCTGATAACAGACTGAATATTCATATTGGCATGGAGGATACCAGTGTAGCACACATTTCTGGAGAGATGTCCTGCCATTTTTCAGGGCATTTTTTTCAGCTGCTCTTTGCTCGAGGGGTTGTGCTGCTCTACTTTTCTCTTTAAAATACCCCAAAGGTGTTCTTTTGGATTCAGGTCAGGTGACATATATTGGCCAGGTCATATTTTTCACTTTTTTTCTGCTTTAGAAACTTGTGTGCTTTTGGCAGTGTGCTCTGGATCATTATCACGTTGAAATCTTCACGAGGCTAGGAGTCATCTTGTCTACTAGTCTGGTATGTCCACAGGCATTGATGACACTATTTATAAATTGCCATCTGATGCATGCATCTGCTCCCAATATTTATCAGATTTATTTTCATGCTCTTTCATAAATTTTAATCTTGTACGCTTATGCCATAGAGTAAGCAAGGGTTTGAACTTTCAGCAAGGGACACCAACCATAGAGGTTAACTCTATGTATTTTTCTTCTTAGGGCTGAACTGTCACAGAAAATGTAAATTTCCATTGAGAACCCTTGGGCCAAATGGGATGAACTTGTAGTCTGTTTTTACAGAGTTCAGTTGTGTACGTAGTGCACTGTCCATGGCATTATTTTAGGAGGACATCCAATCTGACTCTAAATTGTGGTACTATGGATCATTCTGTACCTCCTGATTACTGCTGCAGCTGTATTTTGACTCATTTTTAGTCACCAATCTTTTCGTAACTTTTTTCTTGTTTGTGATGTCTCACCATCAGATAAAGTATTTGTTTTTGATTGTTCACTAGAGAAAACATCCTATTTGTCAACATATGTATTGCAATTACTAAGAGGTGATACAACTTTAAATCATTTGGCATTTAGGTGATATTGCACAGGGTTGTACTCATTTCTGTTGTGTGTGTGTATATTAAGTCTACCTTTCTGCCTAAAGAACACCCCATTTGGGAGTAATATAGTTTCTTAAATTCTGTCTTAGCTCTGAGATATAGCACACATCCATGAGTTCAATAATACCTGTCATTTTGGATTGAATCATTAAAAGTCAAAGTCAGTAGTCGATACATCAAATCTCTTTAGACTGTGGGAGACCAGACCTACATCAAAAGCCAATCTGCTTCCATGTCTGGATTTCAGAATCAAAGTGGTACAATTGATTGTTCTCATGTTGCTGTATTGGTTCCATATGAAGCCAAATTCATTTATGTAATTTGAAAGAATCAATAAATGTCCACATTAACTCAAACTTGGTCCTGACAAATGTAGTCAGGTGTCAGTGATGCCTGCTTCTTGGTAAGTTAATAAACATATGATAGAAATTATAACCGTTTAAACATGAAATTACACTTTCGACAGCAGATCCTGTGTTACATGTGTTTTTGCATTTGTGGTTTCTGCATGAATCGTAAGCTAAAGTGGAGAAGAAAACATTGCATTCTGTGTCCGTCAGCAGCCGGGATGATCCAGCCTTCATGTGGATCATCGCTGGTGCTGAGAGGTGTGTCTGCTGCTACCATCAAAAGAAAAAAAAACAACAGTTTTTCTGCATAACAGTCTGCACGTTTCAAAACTGAACAAAGTGAGTCAGGTCAGGAGCTCATCAGGAGTACTCTTGCTGTTCTCTTCTTCTCCACAGAGTCAAACTGCAGAGAAAACATTTGGTGCAAACCACCTGAACTGTCTGTTGCATGCATGTGAGTGCTCCGATATGCTGTCATCACACATGGATTTTTTGGCTGCAACAACACAATCGTTGCACCTCACCTGCCTTACTCACCAGATTTGGTTCCCTTTGACTTGTTTCTCCACAAATAAAATTCAAGTTGAAGAATAGCTGTTTTGACAGTTTAGAGATTCAGTTCTCATCACAGTGTATCACGTTTTAATCATGGGAATTACACAGAGAGTTTAACAGATGTTGAAGCAGTAGGAGTGCTGTGTTGCAGCACAAGGAGAGAGTGGCCAAATTTCAATCAGGCAACTTTTCGATTAACCTTCATTTAATTACTGTCTATTTTATCTTAAGGTGACAGTGGCTACCTCTTCAGGCGCTGGCTCCTCATCACATTTCTACACCAGTGAAGCACAGAAGAAATGCACGACAGTGACATCCATGTCTGTCCACTTTCACTTGTGACGCATGCATTAGGCCTCCAAAAATTCCAGTTTACAATCTTTAAATGCTTCATTTGGCAAACTTTTTATTCACCCAGAAAAATAAATCTGCCAGATTATGCTGTATTGCAAATCACTGCACAGATGATTGGCCTTCCTCTCTCAGCGTGAGGACCCTAACCAGCAGCCCTCCACCCATCAGGAGAGACACATTTTATAATGTTGTTTAGTTTTTTTAAACATCACAAGTGTCATTTGCTTTATTTCACCTGCAATGACAGTAACTGGACCGACGGTGTTATTCTGCGTCAGACAGGACCTGCCTGATATAAGAGGTGCCAAGTGCATGGGACACACTGGTGCTGGATGCCCTGGCCCAGAACTTTCTCATTGGGAACTCCCTCTCCACCACTCCAGGTTTACTGTGATTTAAAAAGGGAATAGTGCCTGCACTGGGGCAGGTAAGAAATCTGATTATTGTTGCTGGATGCCATCTATGGTCTTTAATGTACACATACATTTTTAATTTGATGGTGAATATCTTTTGTTTTTCGTAGTTTTTTTTCTAGTTTTGCTGTACAATCTTTGGGGATTTAGATTTATAAACTACTTGCTTTGACTGTGTCATCCTGCTTGTCTTTTATCTTGTCTTAGTGTCTTTTTTCTGTTTCATGCAAAATACTTAAAAATGCCTTGTTGCTGAAAGATAGTATACAAACAAACCTACTTTGCCTTGGTGATGCAGGTTGACATGTCTTGTTTTGAATCTTAAAAAAACCTAACAAACTATAATTCATTTCTGCATTCCTGAATTCAACAGATGCATATCATCTGGATTTGCTGAGAGCAGTTATTGTGAAACAGCTTTTGTCCATACAGGACATTTTTATTTTTTATTATTTAAACTTCTTTAGAAGGTTTATTTTTCAGTAATGCACAAACCTGTCTTCCATTTTCAATTTGAAATACTTTGTTGCATTTTGTTGTCTTATACAGACGAGTCAGACCTGTCTACTCTACCCAAACCTTGAAAAAAATGACAGATAAAAGAAAACCACTCTCCTTCACTTCACTCCTGCTCTTCTTCCTTCTTCCTCTCTACCAGTTTCACCATTTCTGTTATTTATTTATTTTTTTTAAATGGCTTTCTAAGAAAACACAAGGTTTCTGGCTTTCTGTCATCTCATGATTCATGAGCTGGCAACAGGACCAGTTCACCTCCCACTGTTTGTGTGGCTCGCTAATGAAAGAGTTTATGCTTGTGTGTGTGAGAGTCTGTACATGTGTGTTTCTGTATGTGTGTGTGCGTGTAGGATGGACCTAAGAATACGGACAATCAATTTAATTGGTGCTGCAGATCATTTCTTCAGTTTAAAGACACACAACAAATTGTGGAGCAGTCAGTTCAGCTGTGATTGTATTTAAGAAAAAAACAACAAAAATTCAGCTGGACTAACTTTTATCACTGCATTGGTTTAGCAACTGAGTTAACTGTTCCTCCAGGCAGCTGGGCCATTTAAATGTGTATGAATATATTGTGATGCCTCAGTAGTACTCAGGGTGTAAATAATAGATAGACCAGGTGTTACATGATGGCCCCCAGACCTTAGTGTGTTAGAGAAACCACAGAACAAGAAGTGGTGAACCATTACTCAAGAAAATGTTTTAATCTATTCTCTTCATTCAGTATCTCCTGGCTTGAGCGAGTTCTCCTTGAAGAACAGCTATTTTAAAAAAAAGACTCACAAGGAATAATTTTCCTCTTGTGTATACAACCAACGATGACACATACAATTTACTGCTGAATATGTATTATCATCTTTTTAATCAGCATAAATGCTAATAATAGGTTTACAGTTTTTCTCATTGCATTACTGTGGGAGGTATAATTTTTTTTTGTTCCAAGTTTGACTGACCAGAGCACAGTGATGCCATGCAGGCTGAAAATGCCTTGCTTAATTGTACATGTTTGTGTGATGTGCACACCTCTCATCCCTAGGCCCATTCTTCAAGAGTAACACTGGAACTCTGGATCCCGTTTCACGCTGTACAGATCAAACATCCATCACTGAAAACCTAATCTGTTGGCAAAGAAGCTACAGTGAACTTTATAGTGGAAGAGAGAGGCTGTGATTTTCTCTCTCTGGTAAAGCAAAACGGTGAAAAGTTAGCGTCAGGAGGAGTGTTTTGCTTGTGTGTTTGCTAAGCATGTCCTGGAGCTGCAGGGAGCAGTGCACTGGGAAAACGGTGCATTATGGAAGAAGTGAGGGAGGGAGGTGGCAGAAAGGAGGGAAGGAGATCTTTGATGAGGCCCCGGGAGTGTCTCTAATGAGAAGCGGTGTAAGGGAGCTGCTTCTTTCTTCCATTGCAAACAGAGCACTGCCATACTGTTATAATCAAACCAAAGACATAACCAACGGCCGTAATTAAAAATCACAAAATCACCATTCTGCTTCACGCCTTCAGAAATGCAAACGCCAGCAGGGGAGACGATGCTATCAAAGGCTTGTTTTGACAGCACGATTTATACCGTTCCCAGAAACTGAGAGGAAGCAATTTACTCTGTGCTGTGTCATTTTAGCTGCTTTCAGGAAGGCCAACAATAATGTGTGTGATGTATCATGTTAAATAATGGGTCTGGGGTATTTAAACATGCTCCACTAATCACCATACATGGCAACCCCTCAAAATCTTTTGTGGTTTGACATGCACGTTTGAAACATTACAATTGATGGGAAATAAAGTAAAAGCATTTAGAATAGAGAAAAGTATTTGTGTATATTTAGCCATTGTAATGCTGTATCTGTTTAGTCCAAAATTTAGGCTTAGAGTAAAATATTTCAAAAACTTCCTGAAAGAATTGCCATGAAAATTTTCATAGACATGTTCTCCACAGGATTCCTCATCTTGACCCATCATCGGGTCAAAAATTTCCACTTGACCATTACTTTATGACTAAATACCAGCAATACTAAACACATTTCCACCCTCCAAGGGAGCTACCCATGTGTTTAATGCTGTTAAACAAATGCATGGAAACATCAGCACGTTAGCATCTGTGTATGGTGAGCGCATTAGCATGTAGCTCAACGCATCATTTTCTTAAGTAGTTAAACCTGGCTGGAGACTCTCATTTATCACGTATTGTACAAAACTGAAAACACAAAAAAGGCCATTGAAATCATTCAAGATCACTGATGGGGAAAAGGCCACACTGAGCATATGTCAGCTTCTTTAAAACCATATTTTTCCTTTTAGTGAAGCAATGTTGTTTATTACAACAGTGGAAAAACAGGGCAGTATGAATTTGGTGATTAAGAAAATCAAAAAGCACACTAGTCACTGCTGAAATTATTTAATTTCCATATACAGATGGGTGATAAATTAAAAGGGAAAACCTGAAACCTTCAGGCCTACAATGAGGACTCTCAGTGTCACTGTAATGCTGCATGGGGGAATTTTGCCAGAATGCTTTGGGTCACTGCAAATCTATTGGACTGAATGATCACTTTCATCCTTTGATCAAACATTTGTATCTTCATAGGTGTTGTCTCCTCCAGGATGACAATACCCCCATAGAGGGTCCATAGGGCATCATGTGAATTATACACTGTGGCATTCACAGTCATCAGATCTCAACCCCATTTAAACAGATTTTGGACCAGTGTGTCAGACAGTGCTCTCCACCACCATCATCAAAACACCAAATGAGGGAATATCTTCTTGAGGAATGCTGCCCATCCCTCTAATAGAGTTCCAGATACATGGAGAATCAATACCAATTGCACTGAAGCTATTCAGGTGGACCATGGTGGCCCAACACCTTACTATGACACTTTAGGTTGGTTTTTCCTTTAATTTCTCATCCATCTACATAGCAGAGAATCCTTACAGGAGAAACTGGACCTTTTTTTCTTGACCTGGAAGATTTTCACTGTAATATGTGGATTCAAATCAAGTCAACACTTTCATTATCCACCCATGAAAACTATTAAACGATAATATATGTGAAGGCACACTGTATGAGAGAGGGTTGGAGGGGGAGTGTAACAAACTGTCAATGTATCAGGGATTTGTCAACATTTAAATAGACAGCTGCAGCTTTGGTTCACTGTTTCTTACTGTCTCAACCAGTCTGCCTCTCCCCACACACAGTACATCACCACCAAACAATTTTCCAATTGACTGCACTTGTACATGTACTTCTGTGGGCATAGATGCTGATGTATGTTTGTCTGTATGAGTGTGTGTGTCTGTGGAGATCAGCAAAGGACCTTTATGTATTCTCCTACGATTGCACTGTGATTGGCAGATTAGCTTGACTTATTTGCACTGTTAAACAATGCAGTAGCCTAAATACACAAGGCTGCTCAATCAGTCAGCTTCCTAATACAATAACCTGTCTTTCTAAAGCCGCAGTGTGGAACAAATTGACTTGCATGTGTGTGCGTGTGCGTGTGTGTGTGTACTTTAGTTTTATAGATCAATGTGTTATGTTGACAAGTTATATAACTATATTAATTAGTCATCCTCTTGTCATTGCTATGATCATCCTTGCCACAAACTTGTTCATGCAAATCTTATAACCTTCAACACAGAGTAAAATTAGGTAGTATCATTTTCCAAAAATAATAGTATAGAGCTCTTTACTTGTCCTCAGCAAATAAAGCTATCAAGTGGGTCAGATTAATTCACAGTCAGCCATTATGGAAAGCATTTGCTTAAGTTACAGCTTGCCTAATTCTAAGCGGAACATTTGAAATTTATGGCCATCTAACAACTTTGGAAATACAAGCCAGCTGAGCGTTTGACAGGACCAGACAGAGCTGTTAAAAAGATTGAGAGAAAAAAACAATAGCATTCACCTACAATGAGACATGGAAGAGAAACTACTATTGGTTTAACAAAGCAGCAAGCTCATTCTTTGGAAATGAATGCACTTCTGCAAATGCTACAGCAGCACTATGTTGTCACCAAAGCTATAAGGTTATGAATAATGCAGAAACTGGATCAGAGTGACGTATAGTATTTGTTCAATGGCCATTTGCTGCATAGTATGATTTTCTCATTACCAGGATCCCGTTTTTATCACCACAGTTCAACAGTCATATTGTGGTAATGGATATAAAGAAAGCAGGAAGAATAATGTGCTCCATTATGTTGTCACTACTGTATATTTAATAAACTGCCGGCAAGAATGCAATATGCTTATGGAGGGTGAGCTGCTGAAAAGGAAATTAACACTTAACTGCTATACAATATTTTGTTGTATTAACAAAACCAGCATGCTTATTCCCACAAATAATAATTGTATCAAACACAGAAAAGTGTATTTAACATAACTAAGGACTTGAAATCACAAACCATATTTAAGACTTTGGTCTCAGCTCATGTCACACCTGGGAATTGCTAATTAAAAACCAATGCTTTAATGCAGCTTCATCAGCACACTCCATTTCACAGGCCACGTGCAGGTAGTTTGCTTCAATTTTTAATTACACTTTGCATGCTAATATGGAAAATAAACCAAACATTTACCAGTAGGGACACCTTTTCATTTCACGCTGGGATGCTCTCTTGTGTTTATGAAACAAGTGAGAGTGTCTGCCACAGCTTCAAAAAAAAAGGATGATGTGTGTCTCCTTACCATCAGAGCTTAATTGGCTATTTACAATATCAGCAAAATATCTTAGAACTGATGATGCCTTTGTCAGAGGCGTGAGGACCGCTTTGTCTAATTCAAACTGGCATTAGATGATAGTATTGGAGCAGCTAACTTGGTTATTTTACTCTATTTTTAAAATAACAAGTCATACTGCATGATCTGTAAGGTTTGGAAAGTAGCCTGAGTTCAAAGATCACGTTGAACTTGTGCAAACTTCAAGGAAGCTCACAGGGATTCAGCCTAGACACTTTAGGAATTATTTTCCTGTTTGACAAATCCGTAGCTCAGATTACATTCAGTGCCAATGCAACATGTGATGTGCTTTTTGTAGTGTAGAGGTCAGTTTTGGGAATGGAGACAGCAGCATTTATGCTACATATACGCAATTAATGTTGTCTTTTATTCCTTAACCTTAAAGGGAGATAGAGTAGAATGAATTATACAGTAGATTAAGCTCATAAAAATTACACCTTTGCATATATTACCTTGCCATTGGATGTTAAAAATTCTTGTTCTCGAATATGGTCATATACCAGGATTGCAAATTGTATTGAGACGAAGTATAGTGTCACTGCAAACATAGTCACTGTGGCTGCAAAACAAAAGCGTGGCTGTGAAGCTCAGCTGCACATTATGATTGGATATAATACACGTAATTGTTCCTGTGGGGAAACTTGTGTTTGGTCTCACGGCAGTGGTGATCCACCATAATTACAAATCATAAAACCAAACTGAGCATCCTGCCATCAGGTAGATAACATGTCCTACACATTCACAATAAGCAACACATTTAAATGTCCACACACAACACCTAAAACATTGTGGTTTAATCTGTTTTTTTACAATGCCTAATCTCTTGTTCTATGGTAGTTTAATTGCCATTTTTAATTATTGTATTACCTTTAACAGTTTGCTTACATTAAAGCAGACCTTGTTCATAATGCGCAACAGGGCTCTTTAGCTTCCTTTCTTTGATGCCTTTGATGTTTTCTTTAATGTCTCCTGTATGTACCAAAATAGTGGCTGACTGCAAATGTGTATAGGTGTATGAGTATTAATTTCTTTATTTTTATTTAAACAAGACAGTGCAAAGCAACCGTTCACGCATAAAAATGGGACAAAGAAACAACAAACAAACAAAAAACCCACTGAAAGTGATGAAAATAATGACTACAGTTATTAGTTAGATCTTAGATTGCAGTAGGAATTGTGTTTCTTTATTACAGCAGCTCAAGCTTTGAGGATTAATTGAAGCTGTTAAATTGATTAAGATTGCTAAATTACTCCACTTAACCCAGAGCACTCTACTGACTTCCATAATAACTGCAAATTCAGTTAGATTAAGAAGAACCACCTTTGCATTGGCGAAAGAATGATATTTTGATTTATTTATTACACTCCTCATGGGGCAATTATGTGATATATAAATCTAGAATATAGTACATTAATTGAGTTGAGCTGTCAAAACTGTTAAAATAATTTGTTCATTATTTTAATTGTAATACACAGAAACAATATATTTATTTTTATAATATTGGCTAACATATTTACAATTTTATAAGCGACTTCTACAATTACATGTTCTCCCCTTGGGTATGAATCTAAGCGCAAATAAACCTCACATGCTTCCAAAAAAAACTTACTTAGACCTTTAAAAAGAATGAGGTTTTCAGATCAATAAACTCCTGGCAAACAGTAAAGCCACATTCATTAAGGCCTTTATAAAACACATATTTCTTCATGGGGGACTTCAGGGTCCTCCATTAAGCTTGATTAATTAATTAACCTTGTGCTAGTTTTAAATGACCTGCCTGAGACGAACATACTGATAATGATAACCCATTCACTTAAAGCACGGAAACAAACGGTGCCTTAAGAGGGCTGCTGGCAACACCTGAAGAAACAGTTTGATCTAAGCTGGAGGCGGAGGTGAGAAAAACACTTGCATTTTAACCACACCAGCCCTGTTCAAAAGCACTAGCTAAATGCCTCTGCATTTATTCAGACTGTGTCATTTAAATACAAAACTGCCAGTAGTTAATTAATTGTTTAGTTTCAAATACACAGCACAGAGCGAATAAATAATGCACTATATTGTAAATAAAACCTTACATTGTATCACTAGTTTATGACATCCCTAGAGTTCTTACATTTTTCTTTTAGGATTTCCATACAGGCACATTCATCAATACCCCATTACATTAAATGACTCACTGACTGTAGGAAAGGAACTTTTATCTATGAAGCTGCCTGTCATCAAAGTCCATCAAGTCATTTAAGTGTATATCTCAGTTTTCAAACAATTAAGCATGAATGTTACTAATCCATTTCAGTAATCTTTAAACTTGTGATGCGATCTTTCCTTTGTGTAAGCAGTTTATTGTTTTTAGGATTTCACAATTAAGCTGCTATAGTTTGTAATATTTTGAGTTCAGCAGAAAATACCTTATTTTGAAATGTATAGAATTAAATTATGCGCAGAAAGATTGGAAGTTTATGTGCATCTGAATACCTAATTGTAAAATTTAAGGAATAAGAGTGAATCAATAATTAATACAATGAAGACCACCCCTCTCTCTGTCCATCCATCCATCCATCCATCCATCCATCCATCCATCCATCGAAGACATGTAGTGTTATTAATTCAATGTTACTAATACTTATGTTTTTTTTTTTCTTATTAGTATTACTTTTTATTAAGGTCTGTGTATTGTTTGATTATGTCTTATCTTTGCTATCTGCATGTAAGTTTTTTCTTTTCAATCTATTGTCTACACTGTCTTGGCTTTTTAACCTTTTAACTTTTCTGTTGTGTGGCCTTGTCCTGTGTCATTTTAACATCTACCTGCCCTGGGACTACAGATGAAAATTAGCCCTCGAGGCTAAATCTGGCATATTTACATGTGGATATTTCTTGACTCATGTTGATTAATATGCACTGTCCCATCTTAAATAAATAAATAAATCATCTCTCTCTCTCTCTAAAGTCACGCAGCATAGGTAAATGCTTGTATCATCTATACACCACTTAATCCTCATTAGAGTCGCAGTGGGGCTATAGTCCGTCTCAGTTGACTTAAGGTGAAGACCCTGGACAGGTCACCAGACCTGACATAGAGACAAACAAGCACACCTATGGACAATTTAGAATCACCAGTTAACCTCAGCATGTTTTTGGATTGTGGGAGGAAGCCGGAGAACCTGGAGAAAACCCACGCATGCACAGGGAGAACATGCAAACAGAAAGATCCCAGGCGCAGGCCGTGGAGGCGAACTGGGGATGTTCTAGCTGTGCGGCGACAGTGCTAACCACTGAGTCACTGTGCAGCCTCCCTCTGTTCATGCAATAAGACGATTAATATTAGTTTTGAACAATAATTTGTCACTCGTGGTTTTTCCACAAACAAACAAACAAACAAACAAAAACAAAAAAAAAAAAAAAAAAAACCAAACAGTTATGACCTGGTTAGAAATTCTCATTGAAACATCCAGACTCTGAATTTGCAAATATTTTGTAATGGACATAGAATACATATAGAATAGAAAAGAAATACTCTACTGATCCCCAAGCGGAAATTCTGTAACTAAATAGTGCTTCTTCATTGAAACTTAGTTTTCAATGTATATAAATTGCATGTTACATCAAATGGAGGGTTTCATGTTTCCACATGTTATTTCCAGGGTTGCTTTCATGTCACACATCCTACTCGTGTGGATGTGTTCAACTCAGATTTAAGATGAGCAAGGAGAAACTTCTCCCCTTCAACAGATGGATGTGAAAACCGACTCTACAGTCAAACTCTGCACATGCATCATGCTGTACAGTGAAGGTCACTAATCCAAGTAATGAAAAAGCAAAAAAAAAAAAGTTTTTGAGTGCCACAAGTGCCACTTGGCAACCTTCAAAAAATGGCACTGGCTGCATTTTTATAACAGATAGGGCCTGACTCAAGTACAGGGACAACCAGAATAGAAGGAATTAGTTACCATGACACTATGCAGGCTAACAAAACATGTTCCACAAATGAAACTGCAAAAGATTAGAGAGTCTTTTAATATTTTATATTTCATAACATATGAGCTTCTTTTAGTGTCCTAGACCTTGTGGTGTTCTCTCACTCAGATCAGCTGCTTTTCATGCAAGAAGACCAAGCAGACCCTGGACATTATCCTCAATTTCAAAATATAATATTTTGGAGATGTTGTATTTTAGAGGATTTCATTATAAAATACCATTTGATATTGTAATTCTGAACATATTTTAGTGGAGAATATAATAATGATGATAACTGTATGTTACATAATTTATAGTATAACAACAACAAAGAATGATGAATCATTGGATTAATCTCTTTCCAGGTAGAATAAAAAATAAAAAGAGAGCAAGAGAGAGAGAGAGAGAAGAAGAAGAAGAAGACGTCTCGGTGTGTATTGTTGAAATATTACTTGATTAAATGTTAAATTTAAATGCGCTTTGAAGGTTAGAATTTTCAACAACAGTACTTCCCAGAGCATCCTCTGAACTCTGTGTCTTTATTTCCTAAAATGCATCAGCATGTGTGACAGATACCTTAATCAAAATGATCCTGGCAACGAGGGGGATGACAACGCTTCTCAGTAGAAACAGCTGTGCTTGAACGATAACCGAGTCATACTGTGGCAGGAAACACGGGGCTTAAATCCTCTGACTTCCTGTCCAAGTTTGACACCTGAAGAAGGGAGAGAGGAGAGATGACATACGACCCTGTCACCTAAGCTTCACAGGATAGAGCGGCCTGTGAAACTGTGAGAAATGACGCAAAGTATTCACTGACAAGCGCACATGCACACACACACACACACACACACACAGTTACTCATACTGTACACATATGCATGTTTATCAGCCACTTGCTATTTGAGGACTTATTTTCATTTTTAGGGTACAATCCTCTTAAATTCAGTCAAGCAGCAAGGACAAGTGAACCTGCTCAGATACACAACAGTGCGTGTGAGACGAGAAAATCAGAAAATACAGGAAATCATGTACTTTTTCATGATCCTTCATCAAAGTAAGAATGAAGCAATAATCTACAATCAAGTTGTAGCACGTTATCATATATTTTCTTATTACCACTAAACAAAGCATATCTGCAGCTGATGTAAATTATCTGCATTAAAGCAAAAGTGTTGGAAATTGTTAAACTCTAAAATAATGGTGGCTCAGGACGAAAAGTACAAAAAGAGGGTCACTGAAGCTTTCATTTGATCCTGATAGGGGACACATAAATATCTAAACCTAATTTTCTGGCAATGGAACTGTATAAACATTTGATTCAAAACCACAAATGCTAACCTCATAAACTCTGGATTGAAGTCAGTAGGGTCCATGCAGTTGCTAGGGTATTGTATTCAAGATCAAAGTGGATCAACTAAGGGACTGTGCAGATCCACTATTGCATAGTGTATAACTAGACATGCATGAGCCAGCACTGATGCACTGCACTGTGCATGCGACCCAGACATTGTTTACTCTTAAACAGTAATCACAGTTCAATGTCAAGCTTCATCTCTTTTTTGTTGGTGGTGCAACAAGCCTTGCCTATGAACCCGAATCTGTCTCCGTTTTTTTTCAGGTCAGTTTCTTGTGATGTATGACTTCTGCTAGTTTTACCAAGGGACTCAGAGTGTTCACAGTGTGTTTACTTTTCTGCTCCACAGTGCAGCCTGTGTAACTGCTACTCTGATAGCAGGTAGCACTGCTTGGGGATTTGGGACAAAGCCTCTGCACAAGCAGACTATATGTATGTGCATGGTAATATACACACACCACATGGAAACATGTGCACACGTATGTATTGAAACAAACACACACAAATAAGATGCAGGTGTGTGTGGTGTATCATGCTTTGGGGTTGTGGCAGTGATAGATGCTGCAGAGAAGAAAATCATACATATTGGGTGTGTACAATGGCTCCTGTGTTGCACACAAGTAAATCAAACTTTAGCCATGAGCTAGATTTTCACTGAAAACAAAATATCTATGTCCTTGCACTGTACATATATACATATCACTATTATGTACACTCAAATACATTATACCTGTGCAGATGTAGTATGTAAGTATAATATTTTTTAACTTTTAATGAACTTTACTTGGTTTAAATTAGTCCTGATGTGCCTTATTTCTTCCTTAGATCTGCTTCTTGTTATAGTTTTGTGTTTTAAGTTCTGAAAGTATCAGTCAGTCCATATATTTTTGGACAGTAACAGTTTTGTTTTTTTTTTCAATTTTGCCTCTGTACACCACCTCATTGGGTTTGAAATTACATTATCAAGATATGAATGATATGTTGGCTTTAAAATTTAATTCAAGGAGTTGAATAAAATATTGCATTAACTGTCTTTTTTGACACATTCCTGCTATTTTAACAGGTTGCAAAAATAATTCAATGAACTTATGTAAATTTAAATATAAGGATATTTTAATACTTGGAGGCAAAGCCTTCAACTCACTGAGTTTTTCCCCCCCAAGTCTTTACAGCAGCTGCCTTCAGTTGCTGGCCATTTGTTTGAGGGTCTTTCTGCCTTCAGTTTGTCCTCAGTAAGGAGAAAGCAGGTAACTGACTGACTTTTAAGAGCATATAGATTTTTTTATCTTAAAAAGATCTTGGTTTGCTTTCACAGTATGTTTAGGTTTAGGTTTTATCAATCTATCCTATGAAGTGTTGTTCTATCAGTTTTGCAGCATTTGACTGAATCTGCACAAACAGAATATCTCTATGTCTGCTTCAGAATTCATCCTACTACCTGTATCAATAGTCACATCATCAATACACACCAATGACACAGTTCCATTAGCAGATAGATATAGGCTGATGCCATCACACTTCCCCAACCATGTCTAACAGGTGATGTGGTCTGATTGATGGTTGATTTGATCACTTCTAAGGATTCCGCTATCTCTCTTTAATTTTTTTTCAGCCCCTACAAACACCTTTCATCTCCTTATTCTCATTATGTAACAAGGAAACAGGCCACACCTGGCCGTGCCAAGCAGTCTATTGTCCATTTATTTTGAGAGTGTGAAAATGGAGGTACAATGTAACAAATGCCTGTAATTCCCAAAGAGTTAATGCTCTATTTTTGTTAAACCTCTTGAATTAAAGCTAAAAGTCGACACTCAAAGCTTGATTGCTTCAGAAACTCACTGTCTACAAACACATGGACCTGACTGTATGTAAATCTCCCACCAAGTTTTGCGGATGAGTGACTCAAATGTTTACCAGGATTCATTAAAGTAAGAAAGTAAGTAAATTTATCACTTTGCAGTGTACATGTAATTTTGTCATCATGGAATGAAATTGTTCAATGACTTCAAATACTACAGAGTCACATTTTGGGTTATGAAGATGTCGAATTGTTTTGAGGTGATGAATTATTTTGACTCCTAACAACACGTGATTATGCAAAGACTGTTCCCGTTCTTGTCCCCATTTAAGTTTGCATTACTGAGTTTGGAATTATTTGCTGTAAATAAATGTTTGGATGTTTCAAGTTGACTTCTGTTTGCACAAATTTGCATGTTGGGATGATACTGGGAACTACAACAAAATCAGACAGTGTTTTTTATTTTTATCCGTTCAAACTGCAGGTGTGAACTTATTTTTGTGACAAACCTTACTCAGACATGCGTATTATTTCTTTAGTTTGTTCATATGAAGAAAAAAAAAACAAAACTGCTCCTTAGCTCTTTTCTACAGTGCATCATGGCTCGCTGAGGAAAAGGAGATGGATTGTAGGGGTGAGGCATAGTTATTTTTTCAGCAAGTTCTTTAGAGTTCACCGGTGTACTGCATATGCCCGCACCAATACTACATCATTAAAGAAGAACTTCTGGGGCACATATTCATAATTTGGTGGCTGTGGTGGGAGACTCTTGACTTTGAGGTTAGAGATGGAACCATGACTGGAGGTTGAGTCTCTCAATCTCAGCCAAGGAGGCTGGATTTATGTGTAGAAGATGTACTGCCTGTAGAAGAACTCCAGCTGAAGGGTAAAAACTCTCCCCTGCAATTTAAAATACTGAAGATGAATCTCTACAGATTATACTTTGTATGCAAGCAATGAACCAAGTGCAAAAAATATGAAATATGCAATGAAGATAAGATATAATATGTACAATTGCCAAAAATGTATGTGCAAAGGAGTTCATAGCTACTGTGTGAATTTCAGGCTATGTACCATTGCAACCTCAACAAGGAATAAAAAGTATCAAATTAACTTTGAAGGAGAAACTTGGTAATACACTTGTCCCCATTTCAGCAGAGAAGCATTAGCTTATGAGCAATGATTATCAAGAGTATCATGACTCAAGTCCACACATACAGAGAACCCTGTGATACTGAGGAGTGTGAAGAGAAGCTAGTCAAGAAGTGTCAGAAATTCACACCAACGCAACCACACTTGTTTGTACACCTAATGCAAAATATGCACACAAGCTAAGTTTTTCCTCCAAAATACTTCACAGCCAGTCATCCCGATAGTGGCAAGCCAAAACAACAAACACCTTGTTAACGCTTTATTATCGCCCCACCTTTGTTAGCGATGGCCAACAGCTCCACAGTGACTTTGTATGTCTGTTGATGTGTATTTTACAGAAATGTCCATCTTTCTGCATAGACACAAAACGTACACTTTCATGTTTTCACATGTGTATACTCAATGCAACACTTACAGCACAGCAACTGTGGATACACACCCACAATTGTGACATTTAATAGTCACTCTCTATCTTGCAGACACATGCATACATATAACACTCTCCTACACAGAGAACCATGCTGTGTGTTAAGCGGCGGGACCCAGATGGCTGCCACCTGGTGTGTGCTGATGGGCTCCTGCAAGGGCTGTGGACAGGATACGGACACACACACAGATGGTGACCCACTGAGAGTGGACGGGAGATGGACGTGCTGACTATTGATTTGCTCAGATCAATGATTCACAACCTGGTCATCTGACACTGGGGGAGTTGCGCCCACGGAGCTGGCACACTGGCTTGGCACATTTGGCACACATCACTGCCTCTATGCAGGGCACGAGTCAGCTAAGTTTTAACCGGAACTATCATTTCAGTAAATAACACAGCAAAATGCTTTCAGAAACATTTGCTCAGGCAGTATATAGAACAAATACAGCCTCGCTATTATGAACCCATCAGAAAAAGAGGATTTAAATATGTATACCAGGACAAAAAGCTATATGGTTTAATGGCACTAAAATGCCATTTGTCGCATCTGTTTAAATGCAGTGAAAAGGTGGCAGTGGGTTGAGCCATTTCATTGCTTCTTGTTCAGTTATGTTCCCTGTGGTAGGCAGTTAAAAGGTTGCTCTCACATGATCTGAGATGTGTTATGTGCAATTGCAAGCATTAGGCCCAGTAATTTTCACTCATTTTTGACTCATTGCTATTCATATGCTAGCTGAGCAGTTCAATGCCACAGCAGCTCTTTGTGTTTGGAGTATCCATTTTTCACACTTCGACAAATATCAAACTCAGTCAAAATGTAGAGAAAAAATAAGCAAGAATATTGACTTTACAGAACAATCTGATGACACAAGTATAGAATTTTCCTTTATATACCACATAAACATACCATCAGTGTTTCTGATTTTTCAGGTTCATGACCTCTCTGGTCCCCCTGTGAGGAAGATTCTTTTTCTCACTGAGTATTGTGGAATGTTAAAGTGTTAAAGTCACAGTGGGAGAAAATGATGGGGCGGATATGTAAATTTGCCGAGGCAATTAATGCTGAACACCCCAGAAGCCATTTAAGTTTCTTGGCTTATTAATTATGCACTTTGTACATACTAAAATATCCTCCTATACTGAAAAAACGAGCTAATTAGTACCTCCAAAAATTAGTAATTTTTCTTCTTAAGACCTTTAAATAGGACAAGCGGAGCAAATAAAGTGTGTGAAACCAAGCCAAGTTATCTTTTAACCTTGCTGTCATCCCTCGCTCATCGTTCATTCCTACATCTTACCTTCCTTTCATGGTTGTATAACCTTCTTTAAAAGCATGCTCAGGCATTTTAAGAGTTTATTATTAATGTGCTTGCACAATGTGCTCTTCAGATTGTCAGCGTTAATCAGGCGACTTCCATCCTTCTGTTCAGCGGATGAAGCAAACACACTGTGCTTCCTTGTCAGGTGTTGAATTACTTTATCTCAGACCCTATTTGCCGCCTCCAAAGTAGCCCTGTTGTCACGGTTACCTTTTGAGCACCTCATTATTCATAAAGGTCATTCTGGGATCTAAACTAAGATGAAGGAAGGAGGGATGAAGGAAAGAGGCAGATTACTTTACAAGACAAAAGTACTTGATGAGTTCACCGTTAGATTTCAGTGTGTTCGCTACTAAAGTCACAACAGCAATGTAGCTTCATTGCCATAAGTCATTACACCGTTCAAAACGCAAGCCAAGAAGTGTATCTATTAGAAAGCATATAAACTGTCTATCATCTGTTCTTTGTTGTATTTGTCTTTATTGTGCATACAGTCTTGTACCAGACTAATAAAACATCATGCCAGGAATGTACAATTACATTAAACTAAATTTTCATGAGGAATATTTTTTGTACTAATATGCATTCGTGATTCCAGCAGCATCTAACAAGGAAGTGCAGAGGCTTGTACCTGCCCAGAACAAAGTAGCACAGCTGACAAGAAGTCACTAGTAAAGAGCACAGACTGAGGAGTTGCTGCAAACTAAATGAGAACTCTAAAGTAAGTGGATATATTTGTAAGGTAGCCAGGCACAAGTTTCCAATAGAAAGCTGATGTTGCACTGTCTCTGCTGAAGTGTAAAATGTTTCACGAACATGTGATAGGATGAGACATAAATATAGTTTGTGCTTCCATGAGTGTCTTAGCCCAATAGTGAACACCAGGCCATGTTTTGGTACAGTGGTGGTTTGTGGTAAATGCTATACAGTAAGCAGAGTGTTAACAACATGGCTGCATTATGAGAACTGGATACTGCGTCCAAGGGTTGACTTCCATTCACTGCTATCAAAGCTGCTCACTGGGCACATACGCCAAAAACAAGTCTGTGGCTTTCTGTGTTTTTAGGACCACAGAACATGTACACTAGAGACCTGCTCCAGCCAAGACAGTGGAGAGCAGCCTGTCAGAGACTGGATGAGCAGGATGATTCCCTGTTGGCTTCTTGCACATAGAAATGGGATAACACAATTTAATCACAACCGTTCTGTTCTTCCCAAATGTTATTACAAATAAATAGTTTTTTTTTATATCTATATTCACAGATATGCAACTGTTCCTTTTTTAATTTATTCACTTTATATTCTGGGTCAATTGTGGGTGAATTAAGCAACTATGGCACTGTTTTGCATTTGCATCTGCTTCGATTTGAGAATGTGACTCGCGTCTTCTCCATGCCAAGACCAGCTGAAGCTTATGGAGACTGTACTATTTCCAAAATCATAGACAAAAGAGAATTTCCTACCACTCAGGTTAAATTCATTAGACTGTTGCTCAAGGCATACATCTATAGGACTGTGATATTGTCTGGGAGACCCACTAAAGATTGGAGATATTCTTTAAGATAATAAAATAAATTAAATTGGAATACAGAACAGGTAAAAGTACTTCACCTCTTTGTAGTTCTATTCGGTGGAGCAAATATGCCCAACCAGTGAATATACCAGTTTCCCACAATGACTGCCTTTCATACTGCACTGTATCTCTGCCTAGCTTGGCCGAGTAGTTAGAGATAATAATACTCAAAGTAAATTCAGCAAAATGCCCCAGGAGATTAGAGAAGTGGGTTTACCCTCTACTACACCCTTGAATGGTAGCTAATGTGCAAAGAACTGGTCTTGTGAAATCTGGCTATTGTAGATTGTTTCTTTTAGATGAGGGTACAGGAACTGTATCCACTGGAGTCTGTCTGATACAAAGATGAATCCCCAGGATCTGGGGCTTCCTCACAGATGACAATGACAAATACCCACAGCTAGTGTCTCTTCCTTTTTCCCTTTACAATTCTAATTTAGGGTCCATTGTTCTAAACTTACCCCAGAAACTTGTATCTCTTTAAAAATTGGGTTAGCAGTACACACGGATTTAGTCAAGGTCCACGTTAAAGCCTCAGATTAGTTATACCATATTTTGACTTATATAGACAACATTGTAAATCGCAGGGTCATAAAGACAAGCCTAAAAATGTCTTTCAGCATCCCATTGCCTGTATTTAAGTGATCTTTCAGGATTTTTTTTTAGCTCTATACTTTTTGGCTTAAATCATTTTGTAAAAAAACAAGTTAAGAAATGTTTAAGGCAGCATATATAGAATGTTGTTGGAGCAATGTTGTTTAACCATCTATAGGGGCCACAAAGAAATAGGAAACAAGATCACATTTGTTTAATATGCGTCTCTGGATGGGTTCTATTGCCATACCAGGAAAATGAACTTCGTAAACAGGTACTGTGGTATCTGTCAGATCAGCCTCTCTGCATCCCAACCATAATACACTTTAATTTTAGTATTTACAAGTGGCGCACGTATTAGCTCAACATGGTATCATGAATCAATCCATACTATTGATTGCTCCAAAAGCACTAATTGCTTGAAATGTCACTTTTCAGGAGAAATAGCCTGCAAAACTTACAACTAATACAGCAGAAATGACAATGACAGCTTAAGTGGTATCAAGAGATAACCGGTGCTTGCATTTGACCATCTATGAGTGTACCCCCACCAAAAATATTCTATTAAAATGAATATTTCTTCAGTTGCAGTGCCTGAATTGAGACCCCTGTTTCTGTCGAGGTTTAACAGGTCGCTATTGTTACAAAGATCTAGGAGTGCTTCTTGGTTATTTGAGACCTCAATGTCTACAACTGACAGTGTTCGTGGGTGGGAAGCCTGCAGGGACTCACAGGCTAACAAGCAGAATCCAGCTGTTGCTGCCGATGCTTGAAATGAATGTGTAAAGTCATTTTTATACCAGATCATCACCCCTCGTCTTCTATAGACCTGGCTGAGACACACACCATCTGTAATTTAACACCACTCACAGACAGTGATGACACTAAATCTGATTAAATGAATTTCAACTCTAATCCAATCAAAATTTCATTCCTATGCCCATGGTCCCATTAAATTTTCATATTAATCCTGTCTCTGGCTTCCCCAGAACTCAACTCTCTCATTTTTTATATGACTGGACACTAAAGACTATCACTTTTGTGTTTTCACATTCATCATATAAAATCATTGTTAGACTAAATGTGTAAAAGAAATAAACATGAAATAGCTGAAGAAACCCCTGTTATCTTGTGAACATGCCAATGTGGTATTTTGTTTTTTTGTTTTTTTTAATGGAAAATATATCATGAGCAGAATACGCAGTCAATGCCATGGCTGAGCATTTTCACCTTGAGACTGGCAAAGTATTGATTCAGTCAGCCAGGATTTATACGTGACAAACCAAAGGAATCAACTTGCAGGGAGGGGTTTTCTGCGTCAGTTTTCTTCTTGACATCCATTTCTGATTTAAACATGTATGGCTGACTTACTCCAGTTTTACAGGTTTCCATTGTGTGGCGCAGAGCAGTTTTCCAGTGTCTGAGCAGTTGTACAAGTGAGCTGGTGTGTTTGAGCTACAGCAAGAGTGGAGGAGTGAGTGGAGAGAGAGCTGGGGACTTTATAGATCTGCACATCCTAGAGGCGACAATGGTCTAGAGTTACATCTAAGCCATTTTAAGACTGGAAGGAATAATTCTCATGGTAAAAAATCCTCTTGTAAATATCTAACTTTAACACACAGAGGTGAGTTTTTAGGGATTTAATCAAAGGGCTGTAATACATATGATTTATCAATTTCATTATTACAAGCACCACATTCACGCCATATAACTTTTAAGTTTGCTCAAAATTTGTTCCTGGGTATATTTAAAGGTGTGTCTAATCAAATTGCTTTAATCCTGAAAGCCCCTGGCTATATTCAGGGTAAAATGTATTATATTTTCTGAACAGTCTAGGGTATCCAGATTTTACACCACTAGATATAATAATACTTGCAGACTGTTTTTTTTTTTTTTTTTAAACATAAAATGCTGACAGTACAGATATCTTTTCAAAAATTTGGAAAGGAGATTGTCTGGAATCTGGCAATATCCCAACCGTGACGGGAGGATAATCTAGGAGCATTTTCAACAAGACCGTTAAAATAAGGGAGGAATTTATTAAAGATGCCTTGCAGAAATTGTAGCTTCATAACAGGATTCCTTTGTTGTCTACAAATATGTGAAAAGCTTCATTACAAAGATTTGGTTCTGCTTTTTTTATGAGATGTGTTTTGATATCAATGTAATGAGTTCATGAGTAATTCAGACAAGGGTAATGGATGAAGAGATGGACACAAGGCCGTATGCAGACGCTAAATTTACATTAAATTTGAATGTAAATTCAAAATTATTTTTCTCACCAACGCTTTATCACACAGAAAAGAAAGTGTCATTGCTGGAAAGGACAAATCATGCAGGATCACTTAATGTGTTCTCCTTACGAAAAGAATAGTTTGTGAGAAATTCAGCAGAGAACAGGTTATGTGAATTTAACTCCAACTTGCATCTGTTAAAAAAGTGGACTTTTTTTTCTGCCCATGAAGTAATTAACATACAAAGAACAGCATGCAAACTTGTAGTATTTTAAACATTACAATAGTAATGGTGTGGATGTAATTCAAAATTATTCAACACCTCTAAAATGTGCAGATCTACCAAGTTCCAGCTCTCTTTCCACTCACCCCTCTCACAGCAGCTGGAGCACACCAGCTCAGCTATGACTCTGGTCAAATACTGTAGAAGGACCCTAGGCTACACAATGGACAGAGACAGAGACTGAATCCTGAAAGAGAGTAAGATGTTAGATGTCTTGCTTTGTCTGAAGAGACCCAAACATAAGAAGTATTCACACCTGAGATGATGGCACCAGTGATTTTTTTTCTTCTTCTTTTTATTTCCTCTTGAAATGGCAATGGCACTTAATCAGTTATCAAAACAATAATTTTCTCTCAAGTGACTGAAGAGTTGATTGACTTCTTCATTTCAGCTCCCAAGTAGTTTCTGGGTGCCTGCGGAAATAATGAAACTGTCATGCATAGTGGAGGTCAAAAACTCAGTCACCAATGGACCAATTAAATGTTGTATCAGCAGTCTCTGTACCAGATGTCGCACCCACTCCACTTGTTCCACGAATGAAAAGTAGGCATTTTCTTCAAGTGACATTTACCGTAACAACTTGTGACAGTTTAGGTCGTGGTTTCATTGCCTCTAAGGAATCAGGAGAAATAATTGTGTCTTAAGTTACAGTAATTTTGGTGTTTTTACTGGCTCACATTTTGGTAACGTGTTTATCAGCATTAAGTAACATTGGAGCAAAGACCAGTGAAAAGGTTACCTCATTTTTATAGTATTGACTGAATTGGATAGACAATGTGAAAAAGTGGTGACAAATGTTTGTCTGTTTTTTTCATTATTGTTAGAAAGCAATAGTGGGAGGAAGACAGATTTGTATTCTCAGTCCCTCCTCTTGGTGCACCAACATCCTGGTTGATAAAAAAATTAAAATGGCATTTTTTTTTTTGCGGTGGAAGTTTTTATCTGCTGCCCTCTCCCTTGGTTGAAAAGGTCATTGGGTCCTGTTTACCTACGTGACAATCCATAATGCATGGTTTGTATCATTTACTTGCGGGACTCCCTGTGCCACTCATCACTCCCTATGCTGTATGTGACAGAGAGGCCGAAGGAGAGGTGAGATAATCAAGTGTCAGGCCAGTCCTTGGGATAACTATCTGCATGCATATAAGTGTAACCAATCGCACACACTTAGACACACATACAGCTCTCTGAGCCCACCAGAGGAAAGAGGAGACCCTTCAGGGGCAGATATAAGTATGTCCCCGTGGTTTCATGCTGCGATAGTAAGCAAGTTTCTCCAGAGAATGAACCCAGTGACCCAGTGGGTACAATTGTCCACTGAAATATTAAGCAACAAATACAAATTCATTTTTCCTCTTAGATATAAAATAAATACATTTACACAGCAACAGCGGCAGACATAAGAAAATGCTTGAAGTCAATTAAATTAGATTTTGACCCGATGTGCAAAAGAATGGCAGAATATATTCAAGAGGTCAGGTGTATATCCAAATCCTCATATGGGCAGTTCAGGGGTTGCCTCAGCACGTAACCCAAACACAAGGTCCCAGACCTTCAGTTGGATGGGATCATACGTACGCATGTGCGTATGTGATGGAGGAGGGGGGGTCATGTTTCTCTGCACACATATGTGTCATTATGTGAGCAAGCTGGCTGCATGTCTCCATGTGTCAGGGGACCCTGGCACCTGCTGATGAAGAAATCAAGTCAGAGAATCTTTCCCGTGGTCACAAGCTGCCCTCGCACCCCAGGAGTCTGTCTCACCAGTCTGTCATGTTGGCTGGTAGTCACCGCTCAATGCCCAGAGTCTGATTAGAAATATGTTTCTCTCTGTGTTTTTCTGCCTGCGTCTCTCTGTCTAGGTCACTTATGTTCACTCTGTCGAAGGTCCAAGCGCTGCTTTTTCTCTGTCTCTGCTTTTCTTTCTATATATGCCTCTGCATATTTTCAGGCAATTCATTTGCACATTTGTGCACACTGAAAATATTTAAATTATTTTCTGTGATTTATAAACCCTTGATTAAACTGACTGCGAATTTAACTTGTAACGCTGCTTTTTGTCTTATAACACTTACTACTTTCTGACTGGAAACACTTCTTGTCATCTATATGTTGCTGTTTACTGTTGTACAATGAGACACCAAGTCAAATTCCTTGTATGTGAAAACCTACTTGGCAATAAAACCTTTCTGTTTCTGATTCTTTTTATTGATTTTCTTTTTATAGTGTGAGGGTATTGTGTAAATTTTGTGAACACCATGCAGTACAAAAAACAGCTTCGGCTAAACGTCTTCTAACTTCAACATGAGCCTTTCTTTATTTTTTCAAAATAAATCATGTCAAGTGGAAAAACATTTTGCAGTCAGATACCATCAGCATAAAACCGTATGTAGATTTGCATCCATGACAAAAATTGCAAGTAGCCTGGAGCAAAAAATGGTTGTGGGTCTCATAAACCTCCCTACACTTATCTTCTAAGTATTGTGTATAGATCCTCAAAGCTGAAATACACACATCAGTTTGGGAATGTGAACCACTTGAGCACAGTTTTTGCTTGAATAATGAAGGTTTAGAACTTTATTTTGACACAAGGTCGCTCTTCAAAACATGTTCTCAAAATGAGATAATAAAGTAAGAATCCACTGTATTTTACACTTGAACAACCATCCATCCATTGATATTTACACTGCTTAATCCTCATTAGAGTCGCTGGGGGGCTGGAGCCTATCCCAGCTGACTGGGACACCTTGACAGGTCACCAGTCTATCACAGGACTACACATAGAGACAAACAATGACACTCACATTCACACCTACAAACAATTTAGAATCACCAATTAACCAAAGCATGTTTTTAGACTGTGGGAGGAAACCAACACATGCACAGGGAGAAGAGGCAAACTCCATGCAGAAAGATCCCAGGCTCAGGCCGGGATGTGAACCGGGGATTTTCTAGCTGTGAGGCAACAATGCTAACCACTGAACCACTGTGCAGCCCCGCACTTGAATATGTACAATAAAGTAAATGTACTTTGTTAGTGCATATTCTCATGTTCTGAAACAAAGTTACTTCAGCACTGCTACACAGTGAATGCGCAGCTCTTGTGGGCCAGTTGCCAACATTGCACAGCTGGTAGTCACACCTCAGTTATATCAGCTGTCAATGCAAAGTAAACAAACAGAGTTCTACAGCAAAATGAACCAGAAAAATTTGCACACACCCACAAAGTAACGAGCAGCGCTATAATCAGGCAGAATAATTCAAGATCTAATAACTGAAAACATCTGTGTGGGTGCATCATACGTATATGTGTGTTAATGAGCCTCTATACTGTCAAAGCACTTAATGGATGCATCAATTATCCCCAACACTAAATAATCAGTCTGTAAGTGACAATGTAATTTATACCGGAAGAAAAAATAAATGTGTGGATACCAGGCAAACTGCACAATGCAACGACTAAACCCATAATATTTTTCTCACTTCTGTATGGATTGATAGAAAGGACATATCCAATATCATTATACATTGCAGTGGTCACACATTTGAATTTAACAAGTGAGAGATCCAATCATACATGCAATCACAAATGTTGTGTTAATCTGTCAACACATATTATAAAAGTGACTTTTTTTCTCATGGGAAATAAAATGCTGGACTTTAAACTGAGCTGATACAATATCATCATCATTTAACCTGTACAGCAAGTCCACTATAGGCTTGCTTTCTATAAACTGAAATGCAAATGGCCTTAAAAAGTGCAACTGTGGAGAACTAGACCATGTGTCTATGATGCAAAAGGTGTGCCACCTACAGAGATGGACACACTACAAACAGACACACTACAAACAGCCAACAAAGTAAAACAGAGCAAGCTCAACCCTCCGAGAACAAATGAGGCAGAGTCAAAGTAGATGGAAGACGAAAGAGGTAGCTGCAGCTCAACAATCATCCCCCCACAACCCTGTTTAATTACATTGTGCAGCCCGATGTGAAAAGGTGTCAGAAGAGCAGAGAAGCGAATCCTGTCCTAATGAATGGAAACAGATGGGTGAGACAGCGAGCAGGGCTACCGCCAAGAACTGGGGTGGCACAGAGCAACGTAGAGTGCCAAATAAACATGAGGAATGATGAAGGGGTGAAGCAAAAAGAAAGAATTGGGGAGAAAAGTTTCAAAGCCTGCCATATAATTTTCCACATCCTTTAATCATATATATATTCTTTTCAGATGCAGGTATATACAAACTATGCTGCAGCAGAGGATGCAAATTTCTCTGTATTCAAGTTAAAGTATAGTAAGTGAGCCATGGGGGAGCATGGGAAATGGTGGTGGGCAACAAACACCATGCATCACAATCTTGTTTGGAATTTGACAAAAGACATGAAATCCTCGAAGTGTGAGGTAATTATAGTGGTTCCAAATGTAGCATGTCTCAGGAATTTCTTGACTGTAATCACCAAGTACAGAAAAAGCATTTTATTATTTTTGCTCTTTATCTTATTTTGTCTCAACTCAGCATACTGACACTAGTAAACTGTCCTCCAAACGAAAGTGACAGGCGATTCAGCAAAGTCCTCCAAATGGAACACTACATCCAATTAACATATTCCAGATTGTTATTCAATTTTTCACCTACCATCAATCAACAATTCCTTGACCACAATTGTTCCTAAACTTTTATGTGATGCTTATTGTTAAAACCATTACACAGAAAGGTCCCTTAACCTTAAATAAACACTTAAAAATTTGCTAAAACCCTAATATTTCGCTAAAAATTGTTATCAAATCTTAGACCTTAATAAAACTTCTGTGAAGTGGACAGATTCCACTACACTGAATATGTGCTGCATTGCATTTGTGGGTCACTTTTTGAGTGTGGATTGTTGTCTGAGCTACAATTAAACCTTTATCATAAAACATCCATCCGTTATCTATACATCGCATAATCCTCATTAAGGTCGTGGGAGGACTGGAACCTATCCCAGCGAAAGCCCTAAATCAGTCCCGGCCTGGTTCCAGTCCCAAACCAAGATTGCGAATCAGGGATCTTCTAGCTCTGAGGCAACGGTGCTAGTCAAGCCACTGTGCAGCCCATCATAAATCATGTTAAAGAATTTTGCATTCACTTGCAATGTATCTATTGTTCAGCCTGACTGGACCAGAAAAACAAAAACAATACTGGTTGACTTCAAGGAAATCTCCTGCAATCACATGAATAAGTGCATGCACAATCTTTGAACACAACCCCTCACCTGAGTGAATGTCCTGTGATTGCCTTATGCTAAAACCTCCTCCAAATGCAGGCTTTGTTGGTCTGTATAACACCTCAACTGCAAAAATGTGTGCAGATTTTTGCACTTGTATATGTCGTTCTGGGAGTCAGTGATGGTCTACTGTTTCTGCTGTTTAGGTTTGAGGACATGTTAGAATTTCTCTCTGAATGGCACCAGGATAGTTCAACGGGTTAAGCGGGCGACCCATGCACAGGGGCTGGTCCCTGACGCAGTGGCCTGAGTTCGATTCCTGCTCACGGCCCTTTGCTGCATGTCTTCCCCCAACTCTTCTCCCTCCTTTCCTGTCTGTCTCCACTGCACCTATCCAAAAAAAGGCCAAAAAAGAATTTCTCTCTGAATGACAGCATGATGAGGGAAAGTGCAACCATCTATCCATTATCTACACACCTCTTTATCCTCTGTTGGGTCCCAGGAGGCAGACGACACCTTGGACAGATCACACACCTATGGGCAATTTAGAATCACCCAATAATGTCTTTGGACTGTGGTATCTATCTATCTATCTATCTATCTATCTATCTATCTATCTATCTATCTATCTATCTATCTATCTATCTATCTATCTATCTATCTATCTATCTATCTATCTATCTATCTATCTATCTATCTATCTATCTATCTATCTATCTATCTATCTATCTATCTATCTATCTATCTATCTATCTATCTATCTACATGAGGTTCTGATGATGCTGTAAGAAGTTGAGAGAAGGCAACGAAACGGGTGGTGGAGGGTGAAGAAACCTCCCCTGAGCATCATGAATTAGCTCTAGCTGAGTGAGTGCGGAGGATTATGCTGCAGGCTGAAATGGAGTTGTTTAGACAGGGATATAGTATTTAAACAGAAGGATTTCTCTGCCAGACCTTCCTGTCTTACTTAGATACACAGTCGCTGACAGTATGGAGGTAACACCATAGACAGGTAATGGTATGAATGGACTCAGAGACAATTCCCCTGTCCTCAAAGCAACTTCAAAAAGTTTTCCATCAGGTTGTCAATGTAATAGTTCTCCCGTCCAATCAGCTATCGTTGTCATAAAAGATTATCCTGATTTCATAGATAAAGTGGGGTTCAACAGGTTATAGGCATATTTTGTTTAGTAACGTAGCCAAGTTAGTTTTACTGAACAAGGTCAACACTGTTCCTGAGCAAATATCCTACCAACTAGTGATAATTTAGATTCAGTAATATATAAGATGACCACTAGTTGTCCTATAACCCTTAAGACATGAGTCCTGTTTTGTCTCACTGTCTGTAACACCATTAAATGCTTAAGTAACCAGGTCTTTAACAAGCTAATTAAGTTACTCTGTAAGTCAGACACTTGTAAAGGTTCAGTATACATTTAATTAACAGTCAGGAAACACACAGCTCCATCATCACACATGGATCACTGATCAGGGCTGCTGTTATTTGACTGACTTAAGGAATTGTTATCACTGTCTCTTTAAATGTCTCTGTTTCACACACGTGGAAATAAAAGTACTACAGTAGCTATTAAGTCTTTGTTCTTTTGTTAATACAGAGTGACATTTGATGACAGGTCCATGGCATAAAGCTGGACTTTTTGTGCATGTCTGCGTGTGCATGTCTGCGTGTGTGTGTGTGTGTGTGTGTGTGTGCATGAGGCTCTCTAAATTATTTGTGTGTACATTATCCCTCTCAACAGTCCAGAGTGTTAAAAGAGTTGGCTCAGCTGTAATAAGCTTTCTGTGAGGTGCTTTCCTCTGCGTGTGTATCAGCAAAGTGGGGAAGAAAGGCTCAATAGATTGCTTTGTATGGCTAATTTGCCCAGCTCATTAAATATTGAGGTGGAGGCAGATTTGTGTGATTGCCAATATACTAGCTCCAGTGGTCTTTGTTATGCCTCAGAGCCTGTGAAATGAAAGGGAATGCACTCACAGAAAAAAAGTAGTGACATGGCAGCAATTTGTGTGCTTGCAAATGCAAATGCATGCATGAGCGTACACACTTGAAAAAGTGGTCCACAGTTACCCAGAGATAGGTTCACTGGCACACAAGTTTGCTTAACCGTTTCAATATTAGATTGTTATATGATGTGTAATCATTTGTGCTTGACAGATAATCATTTTAGCCACACTGGCTGCAGGACTTCACTAGGGATGTGTCTGTCAGCTGATCAGTTGTTTATTGTATTATAATGTAGTGTATAAAGATTATGACCAAAAAGAGGGCTAGAGGATTGAGTGGCAGCTGTGGCTTTAGAGAAAAAGAATCATAGAAAACCTGTCATATACACTGAGCCCAGTATCACTCCCAACTAATGTCATATTGCAACTTTTTCAGAAACCCTTTTCTTCACATTTAACACACTAACCTTTATCATAATAATCAATTCACTTGTTAGTGCAGTACACATATAAACATCTGTAAAAGTCAGGAAGAGATGCACTGAGACGACGGCCGAATTTCTTCAGCTTGTGTCACTACTGTCATTCATTACAAGGCAATGAAAAATTTGCCTTACAAAATCTAATGTTGTGAAAAGATGTACTTTAACCCAAACCATGTTCTTTCTCAATGTCATAAAATAGTTTTGATGCTTCAACCTTACTTAAATTGTGCATGAAATGAAAGTAAACTGCATGTGAGACTTAACTTTACAGAATGAAACTAAGTGAAAAAATTGTAGTCTGTAATGGGACACAAACCTTAGTCTCATGGAGGAAAGTCCTGTAACTAATGTTGCCACCATGTCTCCACTGTCTTTTAAAAAGGAAACACTCCTATGAGTCCATTGTCATCGAATATTGATGCCAGAGGACACCTTGTGCATATTTCTGAGTCTCCAGCAGCTTCGACAAACTGGCAGCATTTGACACCCTGGAAATGAGAACAGGTTGAAATATTAGATTTCAGACAAAGCGGAAAGAAGATCTTCTTATACTGAACTCCAAAAGTGCTAAAGATCAGGTATTTTGATAGAAAGAAACTTATTATCATTATGTTGGTTCAGAATGATCCCAAATTGTAGTTAATGTGTGCGTGGGACTCAAACAAGTGTGGAAAAACCTAGTACAGGCCTGGTTTAGGTCACACTTTGGAACCGATGTGGATTTTTATTCAGCTTGGATCTGACAAATGTTAGTTGCTTTGAAATTCCATCTGGCATACATGAGTTGCATTTTACAGCTTGACATGGGCATCAATCAAAGAGATGATGCTGGTAACATTGTTTAACAGACAAAGACTGACTTTGACAATCCAAATTTATGCACGGTCCTCTTTCGTAGGCATACCCATAAGGAGACTCAAGATAATACATCTACCCTGCTATCTGATTTGTAAAACCTCCTGTGTACATGTATGTGAACACATGTTTGCATATCTCTGCCTAGGCGTTAGCGTGTTCCACTCTATGACTTGGTTATCATGTTAGTGTGTAGCAGTGAACAGAAGTGACATAAAGATAGAGAAAACAACTCACACTCTCTGTATTCCCCTATCTCAATCCAGGATCACCAATTCCCTACCACATCTCCTCAAATGGCCACTTTACCTCGATGAATTGGGTTCAGGTGCAATCTTGGCTATTGTCAGATGTAGTTTAGAGGCTATTTCTTAATGGTGCACCCATTGCTCTCTGTCCTGTTTTCTCTCTTCAAGTCGCTCCATTCCATGTTAGATAGTGCTATGTCCTCCTTCGAAGAAGAGAAATGTTATCTTCAGGTACTTCAGGGTAGCTACAGGGGTGTTGGGTGCTGTCAAAACAAGCCTGGCTGCAAGAAGGAAGAGAAAATAAATTGAAGGTAAAGGTGAAGATTTACAGTATGACACCTTAACAGCAGCTCTAATTGGCAGCACCACCAATAGATCACTCCTAGCTTTTATGTTTAAATCACACAGAAATAGCTTGTTAAGAAGGATCAACTCAACAGATTTTGAACTTGTGGAACTAAAACTGTCTTTCATTTTGTTTTAAATGAGACATGATCATATGATCATAGAGCTTGTTTGTCCTTTGCCACTTTCAGACATTTTTATTTGCATATTAACAGTCTATAAATTAGACTTTGTATCATATTGTTTTATGTTAACCATTTTGAGATGACATAACATTTGATGTATCCAGTCTTTCGGTAGAAAGTATTTGATCAAAACCAAATGAGACATTGTGGAACATTTATTCTCAAATGAATTGCTGAAGATGGTTTCAAATTCAATCATTTTTGGGTGAAATACTAGAGTGTTTTGCAAATAGTTTTCATTGTATCTCCATCAGTAAACACCCCAGTAATCCCCTGCAGTACTGCACATCTAATCTACAAAGACTGGAGGTATTTTGCATTTTTGTCATTTGAACACATCCTTCATGCACTCATCCTGCAATCGTAATGTGTGCACCTTTCCACTTTCATTAACATTAATGATTGTGTTAGGAATGCACATTTTAGGCAATGCCAGTGATTTGCGAATTGTGATATCAAATGGGTAATCAATAGTCCTTCAGGCACACTGTTTTACACAGTGCCTTGGCAGGAAAAAGGCTCCAGCAATGTATTACTGCATAAAAAAATAATGTGAAAGCATAATCATTGTAGTTTTGAACCAGCTCATTAGGTGCAAAGGAATAAGACCAGGTGTCTTTTGCTAAATAAAGTTATTTATTAGTGTTACATGGCTGAGAAAGATGGGCCAACTCTTCCTTGGTGCAACACATTTATTTTGCAGGAACTGCAAAAAGATGCAACATTAACGTGACTACAGGAGCTTGGTGCAGTTACATTACTCAGATCACCATACTGACTAGACTTCTTCTACATTACATTTACAAGTACTACTGAACAAATACTGGTACTGTAAACACACTATTTCAAAATCACATATGACTGGTACAAGTTGTACAATTCTACATTTTACAAAGATATCTTCATGAACTCAGAAAACCTTTTATTGTCTTTTAACCACTGCCTTTACCATGTTTTAACTGCAGCTTAATCACCTATGAATTACTTTTATGAACTGTATGGATCTTGTTTTTACCATTACTGTAACTTATTAATAACCATTGTACCTGTAACTCATTTCCACACTAAAGTTACTTAAAGCTCAAGCTAATGTACCATGTGTGACAATACATACTCCTCTGTCTTAGCTCAACTACATTTGCATTGGAATTGGTCCACAGGAGAACATTCTTACTTAGCTTGACACATAGCTCATGTGCTTATGACCAAAAACCTTTTAAAAGTTTGTTTTACATGTCTTTTCACATAAACTCATGCTTGTACATTACTTTTGTGCATTTCTGGACACTTAGCTTATGACTTTTACCTGGTACAAATCTCCACTGTCTTTTGGTTTATTACTATGATCACCCCTGACCCACGTTCACCATTTCAGAAACACAACGTGGTGGCTAACTCGTTTTTAACTCATAAACCTCTCAAAACACGCATTAGCTTATCACACATTACTCTCTAAGGTACTTAAGAAACACTACTACTGTTTTATACAACTTGTGTATCGCTACAAACCACCTTACCTGCAAAAAGATGCAACATACGGGAGCTTGGTTCAGTTACATTACTCAGATCACCGTACTGACTAGACTTCTTCTACGGCGTCAGCTACTGATCCCCAAAACACCAAGCGCCCTCTGCTGGCGTAAAAGAGTATTGCATCTTACCTGAAAACACGCTGTAACCCTTATAATAGTGGGCAATATATAGCAAAACAGTAGTTAATCTTGTAGTTTTCAACCTTAGATAAAATTAAATGGGGGGCAACTATTTTAAAGCATAATTTAAACACATAGTGCCACTTTAGCAAGGAACTTTGAAAACTGACACAAAGCCACACAAGGCAAGCAACAAGGTTCAAAGTGATTTAAGGTCGTGTTCAAATCAAAGGCATAAAACAAGAACAGGACTAATTAAGTGTTACAAATAACGGTGAAGTCAGCAAGACTAAATTTTAATGTGGGATGGTCAGTACATGCCCCCCAAGCATAGTACTATCTGCTAAATAAACTGCATTTTTTGTGGTAATGTGTTAAATACAAAAGATGCAATACATAGATGTGGATAAGTGGAAGTTGTTCAAAGAGTAATTTAGTGCATTGCTTTTGCTTCTGAACAATTGGTGAAGTATGGTAAAATACAAACTTAATGTACACTGCAAGCCACAACATTAAAACCACCTACCTAATATTGTGTATGTAGATGTAATGCAGCCCGGCTGGGATGGTGGCGGATCCTTTGAGTTCTGTGTGCTGAAGCGTAAGATCTCTCTGAATCAGGCTTAACAATATTTTTTTCTGCAGACAGATTGGGATCTGGGGAGTTTGGATGCTGGGCCAGTGCTTGAAGCTCGTTGTCATGTTCCTCAAGCTGTTCTTGAGCAGTTCTTTACAGATGATTATCCTCTGGGACAGAGGAGGCTACATTGCAAAAGCTCTGGCATTGGGGTATGTGTTGCCAAAGTAACATCCAGATAAATGCCAAGATTTTAGGTTTCCCTACAGAACATCACATTCTAAGGATATGACCAGTGTTATTTATCTCAATGGTTTTAATGTGGCTGATTAGTGTATTTTTACAATATTTGTGCATGGCAAACATGGGATGGCTTAAATTATTAGAAGACAGTTTATTAGAAGTGTCCATTAGTGTTCTGTGTGACAGAAGGGTTATAGATTTGATGGCCACCCTCACTGTCTATGCAGCCACACCTGGAGTCCCAGACCAACTCCCTCCTCTGCAGGGCTCTAATTTGTTCCCAGTATCAGCTCTGGATAACAAGCGTCAAGCTGTCAACAGGCCCTGCTGGCAGTGGCCTCTCTGCATGACCCTCTGAGGATGAGTATATGTCTGGCCTGCTCTTTTTACTGATTGGCAACTACAGAGAGCGAGAGACAGTGGACAGGAACAATAGTGTGGGAAAGGTTGGAGAGAGACATTATGGATGTGTATGGGAAAGAGGGTGACAGGTGGACATAATATGAAAGACTGAGTCATTGAGAAAGATAGTATATGTCTTAAAAAGTGAGGGCGAAAAGATCAAGGAAAAATGTCAGATAGAGTGCAGATTCAAAGACTAATCTATCAATACTGACAGGAGGCAGTTATTGCCAGGTAACTGGATGCAAGTCCTTAAAACACTGAAAAAGAGTTGCAAGAAAAGAAAAGAAGACTGATGAAAACACTTCTTTTGTGAAAGCAAGTATTGTACATATCTTATCAAATATCCTATGAGCTATATGGGTAATACAAAATCCTGCTCAAGTCTAGTTCCCATTCTCAGCATTTGGGCAGTGGTGGTGCAACGGTTAAGTCTCTGGACTACTGATCTGAAGGTCAGAGGTTCAAGCCCCGATGGGGCCACTGTTGGGCCCTTGAGCAAGGCCCTTAACCCTTCCTGCTCCAGGGGCACTGTACCGCGGCTGACCCATCGCTCTGACTCCCCCCAATTGGGAGATATGCGAAAATCAGAATTTCCCCTCGTGGGATTAATAAGGGATAATAAATTTTTAAAAAACTGTTGCAGATGCAGTGTGAAATAATGGCCAAAAATTGTATACATTCTTTAAATAAACTTATTTTTCTTCATATTTTGGGGGCTAAAGTCAAAATGTGAAAATGAGTATTTTGTTGAAAGGTAGAGTTAACATGATGTTACTGTTTACATTAAAATCCATATATATAGTATTAACTTTTTGTTGTCTGACTGACAATAACCTAAGGGTTCTTTCAGACCCAACTTGTTTTCTTGTGTTTGCCCGTTTCATATGGTGAAAATACAGTTCACTTGTTTTTGTCTCGTTGAGGGCCAAATGACCAAAACTAAAGGTGTGGACACACTTGAAGGGTAAGTATAGATGATTATAGCAAACCTTTCTTACCGGATACTGCTGTTTCAATTCATAAAGAGTATCAAACAAGCAAAGAAAAATAACGTAACGTAAAGTATAATGTATAACACACATAAACAGTAATCTGAGAACAGCAGCTCTGACATCCATTCAGGGTTAAGAAAGAAAAAGGTCAGATACCTTTTCTAGTTTGCGGATGGCTGTTGTGTCAATAAATGTCGAGTTTCAAGTGTGCCACTTTATTTTCTGAAAGTGGGAATCTTCAAATTTATAGTCAAAATATTTTTGCCCTTAATTTGTTTAGTTTTCCCCTCCTTTTACAGAAGCATAGGCCATTTAAATTTTAATGTTGCAGAAAAAAAGCAACTCATTTAATTTAAGAGCTGCACAGCGGCTCAGTGGATAACATTGTCACCTCACAGCTAGAAAATCCCTGGTTCATGTCATGGCCTGGGCCTGGGATCTTTCTGTGTGGTGTTTGCATGTTTTCCCTGTGCATGTGTGGGTTTTCACTGGGTTCTCTGGCTTATTCCCACAGTCCAAAAACATGCTGAGGTTAACTAGTGATTCTTCTGTATGTGAGTGTGATTGTTTGTCTCTCTATGTAGCCCTGTGATAGACTGGTGACCCGTCCAGAGTGTCCTCTGCCTTCACCCTAAGTTAGCTGGGATAGACTCCAGTGCCCCTACGAGCCTAATGAGGATCTAGCAGTGTATAGATAATGGATGAATGGATGTTTAATTTAAAAGTCTGTTAATGAATATTAATTCACAGTCAGATAAATATAGGCTACTTTACTCAAGAAACTAGTTTTAATACTTACTATTGCTATAATATATTGGAAGGAAAAGTTGTCAAATGTTTTTTCATTGACATAATAAAATAGTAAAAATACAAATGTTGCGGCTCAGTGGTTACAGATGTCTAATTATTATTCTTAACAAATTAAAGGAAATATTTCTTGTTATAAAGGGTTGAATTATTCTGTTGTTTAAAAGTTCCCATTAGGGAGTTACTTACAGTAAATAATACAAAGAAAGTCACTTTGTTCTACAAGCAAGACTACATTAGTTGTTATTCTTTTATTGCATTAAGTTAAAGAATACATTAAATAAAATTTGTTTCCTGATGAATTTATTGTTGTTTGGAGGGAAAATCTTTGCTGATTTACATTCATTTTTTTGTTTAAATTTAGAAATTTGACTGGGAAGTGCTACTGTTCTGCTTCTGTTTGTGGGCAAAATAGCTAATTCACATTCACATACTCAAATGAATCATAATTTCAAGGTGGAAATCTTGTGGCTGTGGCTGAATATGTATCAAGACTCTTAAAGAAGTGAGCACTAACTTTCCAATATCGTGCATCTCATCAGACTGCAGTTGTGTGGATTCTGATAAAGCCATTTTCACCAAAGCAAAGAAAATAGTGTTCACATCCCACGGCTAACACTGCATATGGACTGCAGACTGTCACTCAAAACTGGCTTAGTAGCTATTCAGACGGGATTTAGATTTTAATAAGATTGTAAATGGCAAAACATTTTTTAAAAAGTTGAAAAGGGAAAAACACAATACAGACCTTGCACCAAAACACAGTAGTATTATCTCATATCTCACTAAAGTGCCACTTGCCTGATGAAGGATGTTTTTAGGCATCACTTCAAAACAGTAAACATCTTTACACCCACATATATATATATATATATATATATATATATATATATATATATATATATATAGATATATATATATATATAGAGAGAGAGAGAGAGAGAGAGAGAGAGAGAGAGAGAGAGAGAGAGAGAGAGATAGATAGATAGATAGATAGATAGATAGATAGATAGATAGATAGATAGATAGATAGATAGATAGATAGATAGATAAGAAACGATGTGTTCTTATATACACTTATGGGTTTAGAACTGATAAATGTCATAGTAAGGTGTTGGGCCAACATGCTCCACCAGAACAGCTTCAGTGCACCTTAGCATACATTCACTAAGTATTTGGAATCCTACTTGAAAGACGAACACCATTTCTCCAAAAGATATTCCCTCATTTGGTGTTTTAATGAGAATAGTGGAGATGACAGTCCAACACTTCAGCTCAAAATCTGTTACATTGGGCAGAAATCTGGTGACTTTGAAGGCCATAGCATACAACTGACAGAATTTTCATACTCATTAAACCATTCAGTGACCCCGCAGGCCCTACTGCTTGTCATCCTGGAAGAGATCACTGCCATCAGGATAGAAATGTTTCATGATCAAATAAAGGTGATCACTCAGAGCAACTTTGTATTGATTTACAGTGACCCTTCGCTATAAGGGGACAAGTGGCCCAAAAGCATGCCAGCAAAATGCCTTCAGTTGAATCACAGGGGTTTCTCTCCCTAATCCTCTTTGTATGACAGGAATGTAATGGTTTCATTAGAATAAATAGCACAAAGCTCAGAAGACTGAACTTTCATTTTTTAAGTGGTTACCCTCAGGTTTTACCTTCAGCACAGAGGATGCATTTCCTTTTGTGTGCCTCTCTATTTTGCTTAAGTGAGGCAGCTTCTTCTGATTAAATAGCTGACAACCTTCAGCTTTTATCGATGAAGACACTTTGCCCTACAATAGCTAATGTCCACACAAGAAAGGCTTTTTAATGGATGCAGTGTTTGGTAAAATAGGGTTATTATTTTCAGCTTCACAGCAGAAATGCAGGTACAGTAAGTGGCACTGATCCTGTAAGTGCCCATAATGCATCTGGTATTGGCTAAGTATTAGACTTAAATGACTGCAGAAATCATTTTTTTTATCATTTCATCATACTGTATATCAACATTTTATTATTTACTGTGCAGGACTGTGTGCTGTCCTGATGTACAGGTATGTCCATCTCAGTGCCCGGCTCTGCTCAAAGACCTGCTTTAAAGCGTCTCTCCAAACGTCACTGTTTCATGTAATCTAAGCTAGAAAATTCACATCAGGGATGACCACATAGCCTGATATCATCTAAATGCAGATTACATTCATTATCAACCCACACACTTTCGCTGAACCCGGTCATTTTTTTTTCTTTTTTCTTATCACCGTCATCGTCATCTCTCTCACTCGTTTCTATCTTGTATCAAATCTCTGTCCAATCTTCCAGTCTTTTAGTTTTCTGCCCTCACCCCCTCTACCATCCATCCCTGCTTAATAATCACTTCAACAATGACTGATAATGAGAGAATAAAAATCACTGCTCTAAAAGAGGGAGCATGAATAATTTGTAGACACTTGTTTGGTCTCTCAGACGTGGCATCTGTTTGTTGTTGTGTGGCATTGTAGCATTTTGTGAATTTTGTTTGTCGTCTGGCCCGTGGGAGGGGACGACTTTTTTTTCTCCGATCAGAGAGAGATGTAATCTCACCAGTCGACAAAGGCTTGTATGTGTGTGTTTTTCTATGAGTGCATATGCTTGTGTGTCTGAATAACATCTCATATCTTTGCTGCACCACCGGTCAGCATACAAGGTGTCAGTAAAAGTTATTTCTTATCAGACACGGGGGCAGATACACACCCTACCGTCGCTCCTCTGCCACACATCTTGAAAGAGACGCTTTGAAGAATGTCAGTTACTCTTCTGTCAAGAATCTCTATCAGTCTCTTTAAAATCAGAGGAGTGGAGTCTCCCCATGCGACGCTTTTCCTGTAGCGCAGACATCTAACATATTCTGTTGTTCCAGACTGGATAAGAAATTAGCCGCCGTGCCAGACTCGCTTGGCAGAAATGTTGTGGCAAGACATGTGGAGGGAAACAGAGTGGGAGCTAAACAAAAATGATGGAAAACAGTGATAGGCAAAAGCAGCAGGAGGGGGTTTGATATAAGCAGGATATGGTGATAGACTTTATTGTTAGATCAGACAAAGAGAGGTAGGAGATACAAAAGAGACAGACATTCCTTAACATGTATAGTAAGGTTGCTGGTTCAATTTCTGGATGAATGATGGCTAAGTGAATAAAAGCACACTTTGTTTTCATAGCAATGACATACTTATGTGAAAGTCACTTTACTTAACCTCAAACTACAGTGGGACAGGCCACTGACCTGCATTGTGAACACAAATTGAATCAGTCTCTGTGTGTGTAGAACTGAAATTATAATTGCAGCTCTGCCATGTGTTTCCTACAATGTGCTCTTGGTTTAATAATGGCCATTTTGCATCAGAATCAGGAGTTACTTGAGTGCTCAGCTGTTTACCTGGCATCCCTCGTCGTATTTTGCTGCCACATCATAGCCTTGGTAAGCAGGTGTAAATCTAGTATAATGTGACTGGTTTGTGTATTATATTATCCAGCATGAAATATGAGCCAACAACACATTCAGTCAGATCAGAGCAGGAGACAGATGGATGGGTCAGACCAAAGATTTAAATGTTGGTGCTGGGGGCATTGGCGCATTGCTCAGCATGCATACAATTATGAAGACAAGCATGCACAGGCACGCAATACACACGCACACACACACAAAACACACACACACACACACACCTGGCTATCTCTCTCACTCACAAGACAACCACATGCCTTTGCACACAAGATTGTTGAAATCGGTTATGATTGGCTTTGCCCCCTGTAAATCCAAGTGACACTGCCCTGCCTCAGTTTTTGAGCTTTTCTAATAATGTTGGTCTTACCCGAACCTTATTGAGAGCATTCGGGTCTTTGCAGCAAATAAAGACAACCTCCACCCTATTCATGCTGTTGTTTTCATTCCCCTCTGCAATAGCCTTGATGATTATTGCTCACTACACTACAGAGAGTCACTGGAGGGTCACCACAAAATGAGCCACGCAAAGGATTAACTGGATATGGAAAGGGCATGCAAGGGCGTTTGGTAGCTGGAGTTGGACTGTTTTATTGACTGCCTTATAAGTTTTTTTGAAGATAATAATCTTCTCTGTGTGGTTTTCTACTGAATATCATTTTGAATACTTCCTATGAGCTTTATAGCAGGCATCTAAAAAAATACAAATTATTATGGATGGATCTAAACTGCATCGGTACTGTATATGTCTTCCTCAGAGAGGCTAATCTCAGTCTGACATGCATGTTAAAGTACGCAATGTACCTTTTGTTGTGCCACCCCATCCAGCAACATTACTTAACTTTAGGGGTATTGACAAGATATGGTTGTGTAAAAAAAAAAAAAAGAGAAGCTCATCATATGCATCAATCAAGAATGACCAAAACCTGACTTCTGCACATGTAACAGCAGATATTTCAGCACTTCAAGTGAAGTGTACAATAAATTGCACAAATTGGATTAATCAAGTGTATATCCCATTTGACGCTCTGCAACATTCTTCAAAGTTTTCACACATTTGGTCTCTCTTTGCATTTTATCCTAGAAGACCATTGCTGCCAAAGTAAGAGATCTGGAAAAAGTAGAGGAATGGAAGATGTCTTAAACAGGTTTGAGATTCACTGGAGAGCAGAAAAAGGGAAAATATGAAAAGATCAGCAGAGCCGTGAATAAAAAAATAATGTCCTAAGCAAACTCATTTTCTACCACGGTGACCTGGCATTTCCAAGACAACCTTTACAGAAATTTAATTCACCTATTTTTTGGCCTGTCTTTAATTTTTGACCTTAAGGACCTTTTAATCAAAATAACTCAGTGACATCACCTTAAATCTGACTGGAAATCTAAAATTTTATTTACATAAGGAAATGATAAGAACTTTGGGTTTGTCAGAGAAAAGATGAATAAATATAAAACAAAATAACTGAATAAACTATGAAGCTAAAATACACATGAGCACCGTGTACAACTGTGAAAATAACACCAGTTGTTTAAAAAAAAATGTGTCTGAGTAACTACTGAGAATACTGATGTGCATATACACTTAGTGAGCACTTTATTAGAAACACCTGGACACCTGTTTATTCATGCAATTATCCATTCACCTAGTCATGTTTCACTAGTGCAATGCTAGCTGGTCCTTCAGATACATGGAGGAAGATTCAGTTAATGTGCACATAAACACCAGACTGAGGAAAAACTGTGATTTCAGTAACTGTGACCGTGGCATGATTGTTGGTTCCGGATGGGCTGGTTTCATTATTTCTGAAATCGCTGATCTCCTGGAATTTTCACACACAACAGCGCTTAAGAGTTTATTTAGAATGGTTAGGAAAAAATGTATAGTGGCAGCTTTGAGGACAGAAATGCCCTGTTGATAATGAAGGTCAGAGAAGAAAGGTCTGGCTGGGTGGAGATGGCAGAAAGGCTATGATAACTCATATAACCACTCTTTACAGTTGTGCTGAACAGAAAAGCATCTCAGAATGCTCTACATATCAAACTTTGAGGTGGATGGACAACAACAGCAGAAAAACATATCAGATTCCACTCATGTCAGACAAAAACTGAAATCAAAGCTACATCAGACATCACACTTCTACCAAAACTAAACAGCATAAGACTGGTCTGATGAATCTCAGTTTCTGTTGAGGCTGCAGATGGTAGGCTGAGAATTTGGCATCAAAAACAAGAAACCACTGATCAAACCTGCACTGTGTCAACAGTCCAGGCTGCTGCTGATGGTATAATGGTGTCAGAAATACCCCTTTATGTACACAGTTTAGCGTTTTTTAATCACAGCTTCCAGCAGGCTAATGCACCATGCCACGAAGCAAAAGTCTTCTCATACCGGTTTCATTAACATGAAAATAAGCTCAGTGGACTTCAGTGTCAACTCAGTGACCAGATCTAAATGTGAACGAATGAGCATAAAATGAATGTTTCATCGCCTTGTGGAGTCCATAACACTAAGAACTCAGGATGTTTTGAGAGCAAAGGGAGGCCCAATTAGTAACAGGTTCCTAATAAAGAGCTCACTGAGTGTGGATCTTTTTTGTAAGAGAAAAATGAGCATAAGCATGTAGTAGAGGCTGAAGAGGTTAAGGCCAGATGGACTGCACTGTTACACAAAATAACTTGTTTATTGGCAGAATGTCAGCACAGCAGTAAAAGCTGCCTGTCCATGAGAACTGCAGCTTAAAGTGAAACCGTGCAATCAAATGGAGAATAAGGGGCAAATGAACTGAAAGGAACACAAAAGATAAAAATCTCAACATTCTCCAACAAGGTTTTCTCATATTGACACACATGCGTGCATGCACACACACACATACACACACAAACACAGCCAGGGTCAAACTGAGTTAAGCAGCCAGACTCACCAGCTAATTAATCTGACACAACAAAAGATCTGTATCTCAAAGTCATAGCCTGTAGGACACAGTAGAGTACATGCTTGTCCAAAAATGTGTTTTTAAAGGGTTTAATTTGAAATACTATTGAAAGAAAAACATTTAAACCTGAAATTGACAATATTTTTTTTTTTGACCAACAGGTTTCTTCTGGTTAGGAATGAACTTTCTCAGTAATCAATGGCAAAGCCACCACAGCACCCACCACTTTTAACTGCCAGCAACCTTATTTCATGTCTCCACTGGGATTTTGGACCACTTCTCTTTTGCAATGCGCCAAGCTTTTGAAGTGGGAAGGCTTCCAAGTCCTCATTCTAGTTCACAGACAGTCAATGGGATTCAGGTCTGGACTCTGGCTGGGCTACTTGAAGATGTTGTTGTTTGTTTTCTTTTAACCATTTCTTGAACACTGTTCCTGTATGTGTTGGATCACTGTCCTGCTAGAAGGTCTAGTGCTGCCCAACATCAAGTTTTACTGCAGGATGCCTAATGTGTTTCTCCAGAATGTTATTGTTGTCCTCTTTTCTCAAGATGCTGTTTTCGGGTTACCTGCTCAATGGCTCAAAAACAACCCTAAGGCATTACATCCCCATCCCCATATTTAACTGTGCAGATTGTGTTATTGGAGTAGAATGCTTTCCTCTTTCTTTTTTTTTACCAAACAAAAGTCACACTCCTGAGACCAAAAACTTTATTCTCAAGTTAACTTTTGCAAAGACTAGAGCCTTCGTGTGCCTGTCTTAGAGGAACTAAATGCCCATTTGTTGGTATCCATTACGAATAGCCTTATTCAATGTGAGATGTGGGTCTCTAAATTGCACTAATTAATCAAGGTGGTCTTGGTGGTGATCCTTTGATTCTTTGTGGCCTCTCGCATTACCAGTCTTCCCAGACTGGTAGTGCAGGTGGCACTTCTGGTTTCCTCCAGTCTGGAACTCCTTGTACTTTTTGATTATTATTTGCACTTTGGCCACTGGCACTTGAAACACTTGGATATGACTTTATAGCCTTTGCACTAATGAGCAGCCACAATTCACAAATCTCTCAGTGATGAACCCTCATACTGCACCAGATGTTTTAAATTTATAGTGTATTAGAATAACTAACCCTGACCTTACCATCTCAAATGCAATGTGTTACTGTCTATTGCACCTTGTTTTTGTCACTTTCAGCCAGCAAGAGAAAATTTACAAAACAAAAATTCACTATAAATCAAAATTTGACTCGGGTATGAATCATGTTGGTTTCAGCTTGGTGTGTGCGGTTGTACAAATGTTTAAGAGAGAAATTTAGAGATAGTAGACGTAGGAAGAGACCTATGACCTGTCTGTATGGTGTAGCCCACCTTGTGCTCCAAGCCTGGTAGGATTGTATGAACTATCTGCAATCCAATCAACCCATACACTGTAACATAAAGCAGTCGAAGAGAGTTGCTTAAACAGCTCACATGAAGGTCAAACAAAACATTAAATATTTCACTGGAGAAAATGCTCTTGCTGTGAAGATTATGATACAAACACACATGGTTAAGACTAAGTTGTGGTCATTGCTCATCTTGAACTTGTGTGTAAGTTTGATACAGTTTTACAATTACATGAACACTCCAGTGCATTTTCTTTGTCAGGGTTAAATTTAAGATAAGTTTACAACTTATCTAATTATGTTGCTTGCCCTGATTGTTTCACGTGGTTCCTCGTGATGCAAACTATGAAAATGACTCAGAGTAGAAGAAAATTGGATATTCTTTTTTAAGGTCAGGACTCACACTGTCTGTACTACAACTGCAGCCTGCGCTAATTCCCCCAAAATATGAACCATTACAATTATATCTTCTCAACAGAATATTGACCAGACACAACCCCTCGTATTTACCTTCACAAGTTTAAAATACTCTACTTATTGTGCATTGAAAGTAAGTGTCAAAGCATGTGATTTTGAATTACAAGAATCCATACAGGTTAAACTATGAAGCATAAGCCTCTGACTTCTGTGCTATTAAAATGTGTGAATGTGACTGTAAGGGTGGGAAGCAGTTAATAACGGGGATTGGTGTAGTACAGGCATACATCTTAGAGGCTCAGGATTGCCCTCTAACAGTCAGCTCCCATTATCTCAGCATCTCTATCCCAGCGCTCACTGCTGCTACCTACTGCCATCACAGAAACAAAGGAGGTCATCAACCATAGCAGGACAGATCAGACAAGGAGGAGCCATGGACAAAGTTTAAAAGAAGTAGTGAAGAGGTAGCAAAGGAGCGGAGAATGTGCTGTGAATTAAACAAGAAAATGTAAGAATAGTGATGAAAGACCAATAGAACAAATCTGACAAACCTGAATGCACACATTTGGTTTAAGAGAAAGGATAGATGCCCTAAATTCCAAACATTTTCAGTTGGTGTATCGTTCAAGTGAACTGAATGACTCATGAAATGAACAGTTTACCAGCTTGGCTGGGAAACTCAAAAGATGATAGTATGTAGGCAGTTTTCAAGCAAGGGAAGAAAGGTAATAATCCTTGCAGCTTTTATTGAAAGTGGCAGATGGCATAAAACTACTCTGGATTAGCAAGTTGGCTGTAGTGAACCAAAGGTAATGAACAGTCACAATGGCAATAATCCTGGGAAAAATCTTATTTATTTTTTATAGCTTGATCTTTTTGCTCTTTACCTTTTCACAGCCTTCGAGAGGTTTTCTAGAAAGGAGAAGGTCCAATATAAAATGTGGACATAATGATACAGTCCAGTTATGGGCAGTGCTCAGGCCTCATAAATTTCACATGCTTTAAATTGATTAAGTATTTGTCTTAGCTTAAAAAAGTAAATCTAATGTATAAGTTTTTAAAATGAAAGATATTTAAAATCTGCAACTACTTTACTGCTGTGTGTTATTATTTGTACTGTGTTCGTGTCTGTGTGTGAAATATGGCCGTACAATTTTGTGTGTTCATTGTGCTCTAAATGGCAATGCAACAGAGTCTATCTACATTGAGTAAACGCACGGGGAGTTTCCCTACACAAGCCTGCCAACTCCTCTCAGCCAGCCCCGATGGGTTATCAAAGCAGACACTTGGCAACCTACTTTCCGAAGCAAAGCATCTGCCCATTCAGAGGCAATGGGGCTAATGTCAGACTCTATCATTCTTACGTTCAAAATGACCTTGGCAACAGTATATACAGCAATAACTGATGCGTGGGTTTTTAAGCGCAAGAGGGAGAAAATATAACTGCAAATCAATTCAAGTTTCAACGTAGGTCCTCGTGACAGCCATTACTAAAACAAAGTCACCTTCAGAGCGAGCAGAGGTGGCCATTACTTCTTTAAGAGGTTGGTTATTGATATTCTGTTCAGTTTGGACATGCTTGCTTGCATTGCAAGTTTTAGAATTGGGCTTCCAATTGGAAAATGTACACACACAAAGACACGCAAGAGACACTATAAAACATCTGACATCTGCTTAACCTCCTGTCTTTCTGTTTTACCGGAAGGAGAGGCTGGAAGTCATGACTCAGCTGCTAAAAACACATATTATGACTTCATAGCTGTACCAAAGGATAGTCATATCCATCCTAAATATGTAATTCAGTCAGAAGAAAAAATACATATCCATATATCTTGCTAACACTGCAAACTAGAAATGGCTGATCATGCTAGTCCAACTCAAGCACTGGCTACAAAAGCATCCCAGAGCACTTTGTTGAGACTGCAGCGATAGACATCACATTGCTGTTTACTCTTATCGCTCTTTCAGAAGGTTGTTCTGTCTCACTAATACACTAATGGGTCTTTGTATATGTGTGCATGCTAGTTTGTCCTTCACTTTTCTTGACAACTTTCCAACTGAGAGAAGTTTTTAGATGAACTTTTGGCTAAAAATCATTTCCTGTTACACTTTCACATCAGTATGGTTTTAATAATGACATCCTCGTCCGACCTTCATCATCAGGGAAGGTGTTGACACCTTATTCACAATAGCTTACTATTCATTTTCTAAAGGTGGTGGTTAGGTGAAAGCAAACAATTAATGAAAGTTGGGTTTCTGTTGGAATGTTTAACAGTTCCTGGCTCAGTTAGCTTTACCTGTTCTCTTTTAAAAATGGTAACGTTATATGTGCATTTATGTTGCTCTGTTCTTCCGACTTCTCATACTTTGACAAGTTGTTGTACATCATAGCGACACAGACAGGCTAAAGTAGCACACAAAGTAATGTTAAATGTTATTCCTATTAATCAATCGATATCAGTCTAAATATGTATATCAACCATGTTTCCCAAGTTTTGCTTCAGTGCAAATAAATTCTCATTTACATTTTAAGAAACCCATTTTCCCACCAAAAGGTAAGGCTGTGATGTCTAAATGAAGGCTTTCAGTTTGAAAGTGCTACAAAGGTCACATAAAGAGGTAGGATGGTGGTAAAAGTGAACAACAGGACTTTCACCTAGAACACTGGGGTTCACATCCCATGTGGTACTGTTATCCTTTGAGTTGATTTTGTTTCACTAATGGTTTTCATTTACCGTTTGCTTAGGTGTAGGCCAAAATAAAATGGCTGTCAGAAAACATCAGGCTTTGGTTGACACTTTTACAATGATCACTGCTTATAAGATGCATGGTTAAGTTTAGGAACAAAAACTATTCTGTTAGAAAATGACACAGTTTCTCTCAAAATACTGTGATTTTACAACATGCTTGAGGCCTAATCTCCATTTTCTGGGTTGCAAGGGTGATGAACCACAACAAATCTAATGCTGAAAATGATTAGTTGGCTAAAAAGGAGCAACAGTAAACTAACAAAGTAATGACAGAGATATGTCGATTAGATTTAAATGTAATCTGGCAAAAATAGGTTTCCTTTAAAACATAATAAAGAATGCAGTTTAGTTGTCAAGGAATGTAATTTTTGGGAGTTGGGACTGTACTGTATATATTTGGGGTGCAGCCTCAGACCACTGTTTTTGAGCAGCTAAATGTTGGCAACTCGAATGAGATGTATATTTGCTGACACACCACCTTCCTCCTGTGACAAATGACTTCAGTCACTCAATCATGCTGCAAACCACAATCGGGCCATTTTGAACAGACAGATTTTGAATGAGCGCTACACTAGTATGATAAATATAGATAAGGCTGTTGATTAGAAATAGTAGGTTGGAATACCTGAATAGCCAAGCAGTTAGGGCACATTACTACATGGCTGCAAATCCCCTGAGCGGATGGACCTTTACTGCATTTCATTCCTCTACTCTCTTCCTAATATGTTCTCTCTTTCTCCACTGTCTATTTAATAGGCTTTGAAATTGCTGATGGTTGTTACTGTTTCTCCAAAACACCAGTTTCTCCTAACGACTTCAGTGCCAATTTGTCAAAGAGGGGACCGTCGATGGGGGGTTCTGTCATGGCAGCGTTTTATTTATATCTGTCTATACTCACTAATGCAGAACTGACTGAATTTATAAGTGAACCCATCCCAGTGTGTGTGTGTGTGTGTGTGCGTGTGCGCATTTGTGCTTGTGAGAGAGTTTACAAGCAGGATTTCCAGTCTGAGAAGGGCTTAGCAGAGTGTCTTTGTTTTGGCTGAGCCCCTTTGTCTCTTCCTGCTCTCTGAGTGCTGTGTCTAGTGTTTTAAGTGCCTGACAGCCAGGAGTACACAACCTGTAGCCTCTCCCCTCTACGCCACTGCTTTGCAGAGGAATTTTAACTACTTTGCTTTTGGCAGTTTTCCCACATGGTGCTAGAGAGTAAAGGTCAGACAAAGGTAAATGGTACTTTATTGCAATCCGTTTCAAATATTAATGTCGCTTACTGAGAATTAAGGAAGCTTTGTTGGCTGAGGATGTTTAGATGCTGATGATTATTAATTGTAGTACACTGCTGGCAGTACCCAGGAGACATTCTGACAAACAAAACGGCTTAATAATGGAAGTTTTCCATACCATCTGAGGCCAACACTTTCCCAGTGTTTTTGATATAAATTACCCTTTGAAGTAGATCACCAAACCAAGAAAGGTATATATTTTGTGACCCCAGACAGCCAGAGGATGAGACATGATGGCGTCACTTCTCAGAAGTAGTCATGATTAAACATGCAAGTGCCGGTAGTGCAGCCATGAAAGACCAGTACTTGACCCCCAGGAGCTCCTCTGATGCACATAGAATTCTATAAATAAATGGAACATCTTTAAGTCAGTATTAAGATAATCTAACAAAACTGGAATGATCAGCCAGAATCTGGAATTAATAGTTCTGTCAATCTCCAGGACTTGTATTCAATATATGTGTCACCGCCCTGCTAAATTGTGATTGTGTCAACACAGAGCTGCACAGCCACGTATCCCTCACCCTGGAACAAGTTAATAGACTGCTTTCCTCTTCCTTTCTCTTCTTCAGAGATTCTGTCTAAAGAAACTTATGCTCCTAAAGTGCTGTTGTTTAATGCTTTCCTCAGTGTTTGCCTTGGTATGTTTGCATGTCTCACAGTATTGGAGAGTTACTTTCATTTGTGACAAAAAGTCACAGTTTACATGCTATGTTAAAATTAATACTGTTTCATTAACTATGATAGATGAATGACACATAAACATTTATTCCTTGTGGCATCAAAAGCCCAAATCTTTACCCAGTTAGATGCCCTTCAAAGATGATTAAAAGTCACCTCAGAAGAAAATAATAGCCATCCTGTGAATTTGGACACCTCCTCAGATGCTGAACATGTCTGCTGATTGGTCAAATGCTTATTTGAATTTCCCTCCGTATTTGTCCATACACAATGAGGATTTTATCTTTGAGTTTCCTTTGAGTTGCTGAGATCTCCCTTCTGTCATTGTGTCTATAGGTGTTCAACAGCTTGGTAGTTAGTATTTAGAACTTAGAATTGGCTTCTGTTTTCCAGTCAGTCACAATTTCACCACTGCCTTTGTCAGCTGCTTTTCATGTGGATGACTGTGATTTATTACACCATATATTGTCATATACAGTGAATATATAGTATTGAAATACAATATGCATACCACTGGAGACTGAACACAGAGGAATTGAAGTAGAAGAAGGCTGTTATACCTTACTGCAACTTACTGACATCAACCATTTGTGTTTTTCTTTCTACTAATATTTAATCTAGCACTTGACTTATGAGTTTTTTGAACATATGCATGCTTCATTTTGTGTATGCAGTACATTAATGAAGGCACAGAACTATGTGATGTCTTTGGTCTGAGTCTGAGAAAAGGTTTTCCAGAAAAGGGGTAACACTGGTCGTATTTTTCTTTCTGCCTGGCAAGGTCCCAGGATAGTTTCTCTGCTTCACAACAATGGGAAGATTTACATCCAATATTTTTTTTGTTATTCGGAAACAACTAATCTCTTATAGAAAACACTGTTGCACTAAGCATTGTGTTTTAAAAAAACTCACTGAGGTAAAAATCTGTAATAAAAAAAAAAAAAAAAAAAATCAGTCCATGTAGATGAAGCATGTGGCTTTTGAATTACAATCAGCTTCTCAAGAGCATTCTTCATCTGTAAGTGTGTGGATTATCCAGGAAATTTGAGATATGAGCCGTACTAAATGTTTTCCATTTTTCTTCCATGCAAACAACCAGAGAAGTGACACCTTTGCAATAGCTCCCTGGTGAATAGGGCCCAGTCCGCTGCTAGGCCAGCAATCTGTTTTAAATGAACTGTTTGTGTTCTTCTGACACATTAGGTGTTATTTTAATGGCCTGGAAACCACAGAGCAATATCGTAAAGGATTATTATACCTTTAAATCACCTGTGAGAACCGATCCGAGTGCATAGGAAATCCATTAATCATCTTTGCCAGTGTGAAGCTCAAATTAAAGACCAAGCCTCACACTCACAGTCACAGAAAACAAGTCACCAAAAGAAAAAAAAGCACACTGCTTATAGCATGTGGCTTTGTTCCATTCCCAAACACATATACTCGTTATGTTGCAACTGTGTGACGAAAATCCAAGCAAATGGTTGCCTGTATATTTGGCTGTACAAAGATAAAAACAGCAATACAGCTAGGAATGGTGAAGTGAATTAAAACCAAATGCTAGGGGGATACAGTAAAATTCTTACGACAGTCTCTGTTGAGTTTCACCTTGAAGCTTTAGACTCAGAAAAGATGGGTTAGGTAAGATTGCCCATTTTCTAATGTGCATCTAGAGGTCGCTATGAAAAGCCTTTCTTGTCTGCTGATTTCATTTTCAGGAATAAGAGGTGTTTGATCTTCCAGTTTTGCCAATGTCCCAAACGAATATACAAATACTCTCAGGAACAACATACAAGATTTCACAACTACACGAACAAATCAGATGTAATTTTGCTTCTCAGTATGACAGTTTGGAGACATATCATGTGAATAAAAGAGGATGGATGTGAGTCAGAGCCAACCACAGCCAGCCAATCAGTAAATCAGCCAACAGGAACCTCATGCCAACATCCCTTTAATTGCCTGTTCTTCACTGAATGATTCAGGTTTTGCCGAAGGCTTTAATGAGGAGTTCAATTTCACTGCAGGGATTGAAACACAGGCAATTAAAAAGCAGATGTAGTCAGGCCCAGGTGAACTGAAATAGTGAGAATGGGAGCTGGAGGGAGAGAACAGCAGACATTATTACATCCTCAGAACTGATGGACAGAACTTCGGTCCTAAACACACTGCTGCTGAAGCATTTGATAGTGCAATAAACAATGTGAAATATCTACTGCTGTTACCTTTATTTCAAACAAACCACAGTTGATGTTGTTATAAATTCATTTAAAATCCATCTAGTCCTTTGTTGCTGCATGTTTTTCCCCCAGGGACAGGCTTGCATATCAAGAACTGGTTGTTTACAACACTTACAATAAAATCTTGAACTCTGTACTGGATTTAGTGTGAACTGCCAGTTTACAGTTAATTTTCTAACACCACACACTGTATCCTCAGTACATTGCATTTGCTTTTGTATTAAGATTTCTAGCAGTGTTATTATGATTTTGTTCACGCGCAGGACACAAGGGGACAGTATATAAAAGGTGAAGTCGAACATTGTTAAAATAAGCTACTCTAAGCTTTCCTCAGGATTTTCCCAGAGGACAAGGTGAGGCTGAGACGCCGCATTGCCAAAGAAATAGAAGAGGGGGTTAGACATTCAGCTGGAGAGGTTTAGTTTACCTCACAGATTGGAAAGAAAGTTTGTTGTTGCTACTAGACAAAACAAAGCTAATTGCCCTGATAAAAGGCTACCCTCTTTATTAAATTGCTGACCAAACAGGACACATGGGAAGAAACAGTAGAAAGGCTACACATCTAATATTAAATCATTAATCGCACGGTGACACACTGTTATTACAAAAAATGTTTTGTCTGCTTAACATTTTTTGATTATTCCCATGTGTTTTAGAGGTTGCAGTGCTGCTTTAAACGATTCTCAATTATCCTTTCCCTTGTATGCTTTTATGCAGAAGATGCTCTCATAAATAATGTCTTTCGAGGTGCAGCCTTGTCTCTTTATTATATTTATTAGGGAAAGAGGTGGTGCTTTATCTGCATCCAACTCTAAATATATCATGTGCTGGCTCACTTTTGCACTTAGAAACACATTAGTGTAAATTCTACTAGAAAAGACAAGAGCTAAATTCAGTCTAATGTTTCTAGTTTGGGATCAAGATAATTGAGAATTTGGGAAAATAATGTCCAGTTTGTATTTCCATTTACTCAACTGTCAATACATCACATGTAAAAAGGAAATGGAAATTGTGGGTCAATACTTTACAGTATTGAAGATGAGGAGTGAGAGAAGGCTTGAGTATCTTAAGTAGCTAAACAGGAATTTTGTTACAACCAGCTATGACAATTAAGCTAATCCTCTAGGTTTAAGAGGATGTGGTTAATAAGAGACTTTCTGAGATTGTCCTACATTACAGTTTTTGTTGGGAGAAGATAAACAGTGAAACGGGGGGAATTTGGAGCTTAGGCCATTTGAACCACATGACTTGATTGTAGTGTTTTTGGGGAAAACACACTATTTATAGAAAGCTCTTGTATTATCAGCCAGTAAAATAATTAAAAAAGAAAATGCTCTAACTTGGATAAACGAACCAAAGACAACTGTGAACTGAAGACATAATCTTTCTTTATCACTTTGTAGTTACTCTGTGTATATTGTACATATTGATATCATTACAAACTTGCCTCACAAAAACTATGTTCCTGTTCAACTGAACATCTATGTTTTCAAAGAAATGTATTTTCTTCCTGAAAAATAAGAATGTGCTTGATTCTGTTTGAAATAGATCATGTTAGTTTGTTGAAGTTCACAGCAGGACTTTCTCCCTGGAGACGAAGGTTTGTTTTCATTTACTGTTTGAATAGGTGATTGGTAGGTGAATATATGTTTGTATTGATCAGATGTACATTGCTTTGGATAAAAGCATTTCTGCTAAATGAAACTGTATTTGGCTGGGTTTGGAAAACTGACTTTCTTTGATCTTCTCAGAATGTTGCCCACATGTTAGTAGCTTGGTTCGTGTTACGCACCAAAACTACTTAATTAGGTTCAGGAAAAGCAAGGTTTTGGTTCAAATATGAGGACTTATCCTTCATTTATTTTCTGGGTTACCAGGTTGACAAGTCCCACCCCAAGTAATATACGATTGGGTGGCCAAAAAGAAACTGCAGTCAAGCAATAATATACACAGCAAAGATAAGCTGATTACAAATGTGTTTGTGATACGCCACAAACAAAATATGTTCCCTTCAAAACCTAAATGAGCATTTGATTTAGTTTTATACTGAATGTAATTTTTAGAGACTGGTGATATCGATTGAATGGAAAAACACGTATAACCTGTCTTATGTCTTTGTATTATTGCTAACTTTCTCACATTGTAATTATTTGTGTATGTAAAGTTTTTGGTGACTCATTGTCAAGGAATCTGCTTCATCAATGTCAAAAAAAAGGAATACCAAATGATGGAAAAGTCCAAATTCAGATTGTATACATAGAATATACTCTGCTTATCCTTCATGTCACTGACTTCTTCAGTGATACATATGGAAATGCAGAGCACAGAAAATGTTCTCCATTGTAATAAGCAGCTCGGTAAAACTCAGCTCAGTTGTGATTTATGGTCAGGCAAACTCCTGTTCATGCTAATGGGGCATGGCTAATGGGGCAGACTGAACACAGTCTATTATCAAGTAATCACAATTTGTTCCCCTTATACTTAACTGAATTGGGAGGTCTGGAATTTTCCAACAAACAGGCAATAGATTGCAATTAAAGTGGTGAAATGTCACATGGAAGAGGGAACAGCAGGGTAATAGCTGTTGTGGCAGCAATCCATTTACAGATGAAGAAACCTGAACTTGATCATCTCTTGCCGTTGCAGACTATAAAAGAAGAAACAACAGGCCGTGCGTAATGGAGGGTTCAACGGAAATTGAATTCTATCTTAAAGTATAAATTACACCATTCATTATCGGCATCTCAATGAAAAATGAAAATAGACACAAACATGAACTTGAGCTAAACGCCATTCAAGCAGAAACTGTGATGGCTGGATGTGTCACGCTAATCTTTTGTTGAATGACACATACTTATAAAACAAACAAACTTAAAAATGTGTGTCCTGGATTTGCCAAAGGCCTCATAAAGACAGATACGATTTATTCTGTTTATTGAGGGATTTTAGCAAATTATAAATTTAAACTGAGGTGGATAATGGAGATCTAAAAAGGGTACAGCACTGGAAAGCACTTTGGCTCAATGGCTGTTGTTTTAAATGTGCCGTATAAGTGCGTGACTTGACATCACTTCATTACAACATCACTTCTAAATTGAAATAAATATAACAAAGTGATATCAAACTCTTTAAAATGGCATCACACAATCTGTCAGCTGGTTTTAACAGTTGATTAGACCACTTCTTTGCTTGACGTTAAGGGGAGCAAAACATGAGGCTGCCCATTTAATCACCCACACACCGATATACAATACACAGATGCAACGAAACTGACATGACAGTGAGATAACCTACCAGGATAATGTGTCAAGATTTGATTAAGAAAAAAACACTTAAAAGTTTAACTTCCAAACAAAATATGAATTTAACTCACAGACATGTAATAGGAATCTAGGCTCCATGGCAGCTTCCCACTTTTCTTTGACCCCTTTGATTCTGTGACCTGAATAGTGTGTGTGTTTTTTTTTACAGACAAATGCAGCTTGTAGATGGAGATAAATAAGCTGCCACTTCTGCAGGACCATCTCATTCATAAACTGTTGAATGCAGTCATGCATGTAAAAGGGTTTCCCTTTTTTCAGTCAGTCCTGTGGACCACAAAGAGGTTTTTATCTTCAAATATAAACAAATGCTATTAAATTTGAACTTTTCAGCAAAATTTCACCCTGATTTAACAGATGTCTTCTCTGAGTGGTGCTATCAAAAGGATGCTTAACAACAAAATGAGACTTGCGCGACATCCTGAAAGTAAAAACTTCAAGCACCTACTCCATAAAATCAATTTTACCCCCCGTCTTGATCGCATTCCTTGTGGCTGTCCAGCAACAGATTGCCCATGAAACACTAAAGACTATCGTAGCTCAGAAATATAGGAACAAATGCACAACACAGAGACATACACAAACAAAAGTTTACTGGATTTAGTTTACTTTCATGGCAAGAAGACAAGGCAAGAAAGGGTCAGGCAAAAATATTGATCCAGGTTTACTCGCAGAAGTCAAAAATCAGGCAAGGGCAAAACAAACTATAGAATTTAGAATTTGTTTTCTTTGCCAATATGAACCTTCAGAGTTGTAGTTAACTTCTCCCTTGACAATTGTATGTACTCTTGCTTGTAACACAAACTTTTTCAAAAAAAAACAAACAAAGAACCACATATGAAATAATGTAGCTTTTAATATTACGTATCAGTGATTCAACTGGAAAAGATTCATGACTAGCGATGACATAAAAGTGCTCTCATTGTGTGTCCCCCCCACAAGGTCTATGAGGAAAAAAGACTGTAAATGGTAAATGCTTTATACTTTATAGCACCTTTAAACCTTGGCTTGGTTCTACAAAGTCCTGTAGAATATGTTTCTCATTAAAGTTTTCACACACACGTAACACACAGAGCTGCCATGCAAAGTGTTCACCTGCTATCTGGAATGATTTGGGATTCAAAGTCTTGCCTAAGGACAGTTCAGGGGCGGGGATCAAACTGTCAGCGTTGTGGTTAGTGGACAACCTGCTCTACCGCCTGAGCAACTGTGGTGAATTTTATTTTCCTAACCAGAGGTGTCTGAACTGGCTTCTTTGACTTTGCAACTAATAATTTATTCTGTTTCAAACTCCCACCAAGTAATGAGATCATAGTATTCAAGATGGCTGCATCTTTATTTGCTTCCTGTCGGCCCTCTCAGTAAAACCACAACTAATTCTGAAAGCATTCACGATATTTGCACCCTGCACAGTATGCTGTAGGTGTGATACAGAACACCCAAATAATATCATGCCAAAGGTCCTTCTGAGTAATAGAGCCCCTACTTTTAAGTCGCTTTTGTGTGTGATGTGTACTTCTCTTCACATCACACACATCAGTCACAGTTAAATCCTTTGCTATATACCAGATATAGACTTAGTCTTTCGAATATTAGTGCATTGTAATGCATTATGTCACTTGATGAACTCCTCAAATATCCCACATGTACTGTGGCTCTTTCCGATCACAGTTTTGGTGTCTAAATGAAGCCATGAGGAACATTAGTATAAAAGTGATTGATGTCTTGAATATCAGAATGCCATCACTTTGACAGACTGAAGAGGCAACGTTAAGTATGCCACATCTGAAGAGAAATTTACTTTCTATATTTCTTTTATGGAGAAAGTGCCACTTGTATAAAACAGAATGTTCACGCTGAATAGGAAACACAGAACCCTGGTGTACTACAATGCATGTTTAATTTAACAGGTTGAAATAAATATAACAAAATAAACATCACAGGGTCGAGGGAAAATGCTTTTCCTCCTCTCTTTCCCTCTTCTGCTTTGCTCTCATCCTATTTTCTGCAGGGGTTTTCATTTGAAACAAGTTGTTCAACAGCTGTTCTTCTTTGTCTGCAGTCACTTGTGTGATGCCTCACTTAGTTCATTCCTTGATCTGTCATGTTATTCTCATCCCAACCCACCTCATGTAACCACTGTATCCCTCTACTAGACAAGCCCCATTTCACTCCTGTTCTTTTTTTTTGTCTTCTATTTTAATTTCTCTTCACCTTTCCTCTCATGTCTTCTTTTTCCAACATTTGCCTTTCCTCACCTCTCCTCTACTCGAATTGGTTTCCAATCCCCATCTCTATCTTCTCTGCCCCAACCGATGCCTTCATTTAATGCCCCCCCACCCCTTCAATCCTCACCATCTAATAACTCAGTAATGGTAGAGTTGGTCTGCGGAGCCCCAAGCTATCAGCTTTTATGGCTCTAATTGTTTCTTCTGTCCTGTTACTTGTAAGACTGCTGTCGAGTGAATACAAATTGGGCACAGAAGGGAGCAACATTGAGTACCGATCCAAGACTAATCTCAGATGTTCTCAGCGGACGTGAAGTCAAAAGAGGAAGCTAATACTTGTGATGGTGTGGATGAGCTTGAGGAAAACAGAAAAGCTCAATCATTGCAGGTCTTTATTACCTCTGTATTCAGTCTGTATACTGTGAAATGATTCATCTCATTCTCCTCCAGTTCTTATCCCGACCCTTCTCCCTTCCCTCCTCCAACCCCCTTCCTCTTATTCTCACCATTTCTAATGGTGGGGGATTAACATTTAATATACTCTCCTGTCAAAGATTACGGAACAGGTGACACATTTTCATTTGGAGCTCACGCCAGCAAACAGGAAGCATACAAACACAGCGTGCAGCAATATTTGATCTAGGATTCCTCCAAAGAAAGAAAAATCACAAATGATACAAACAATTATGTTTGATGTAAGCTGCTTTTCATTTTTTTTTTTCCTTTTTGGATTAAACCATTTCCCACTGATTCATTTGAGCATGTTCGAAATGTAGCTGCGGTCTCTTTCTAAATGTGGCCTTCAATACATTTCAACAGACGTGAGAAAATGTGTCAATTCACGGCTTAAAAGATGTCCAGCAAATACTTTAACAAGTCCACACAGCGTACACCACAAAGCTAACTGACAGACGGCCTAACTCAATGACAAAGCATATTATCATCCTGCTTGCCCTGTGTTTGTGGTCATAATTCCCCAGCAGTCTTAGCCCATCAGTGGTGTCACACTGTATAAAAGCAGCAAACAGCCTCTTGACACCATAAGTGTGTGTTTTACTGCTAACCATCACAGATAACCTCACCACAACAAAACCAGCCAAACCATCATGTTCTGCAGGCCAAAGGCTAATTGGTTGGCCTTCTGTCTGAGTCAGTGAATGGCATAGCTGGTGGATGATCACAGGCCTTCAAAGAGCTTCCAGTCACAGAAACTTAGAAGATTGAACCTGTGCAATCATGCTGAATCATGATGTACCTAATTACTCCCTTCCTTCCTTCTTTTGTTTGTTTGCTGGTTTGTTATTTATTTATTTATTTTTTTGCATTTTTTTGTCTTTTCCTTTTACCAGTGTTTTCTTTGTTTATCATTCTTTCTTATATTTTTTCTTCATATTGCATCTCATGCCACAACCATCATAAAATAAAAGGTGGCGTCTGTGATTCAGAAAGATTGTTGATGCCTAGTTAGTGAGCATATTTCAATAGCTAGAATGTGCCAGATTTACCATATGGTTCCCACTTTCCTGTTTTCCTCATCTCTCCTGTGCAGGAACATGAATATGATGCACAGGACACACTGGAATAGTTTTGTGTGGATCAGTTCGAGCCAATTTGTTTGTTTCCCATTTACAGAGTTTGTCTGTGTACAAGCATCATTTTCTTCAGTGAGCTATTATGTCATATATAGACCTTATACTTCCCCCCTAATTTTGAACACTGTTATCTTATTGCCCAGCCCTCTACACAGAAGAAATCTGAGTAGATAATAGTGTTGATAGAATTTCCTGACTTACTCGCTTACTTACGGTTAATACACAGTAAGCTTGGCAGCAGCAGCCAATGTTGCAGCAATAGTTTTGGGGCTGTTTTTGTCCTATAAGCATTGAGCTTCATAAATCCTTTTTGTTGATTTGATTTAATTTGAGGCTTTAAAATCAGATTTCATCCCCCTCCCAATATGACTCTGCAATCAAATCCAAATTTCAATCTCAATCCAGAGTTTCTGTTGGCAGTATTAGTTCTCAGCCAAACTCTCCTTTATCCACTTAATTTATTCCTGCAGCTATATCCAGGAAGTACTGAACCATTATTTTATCCCAGAGATTTTATTCATTCATTTATATTCATTCAAATTTTGCATCCATCTATCTTTGCGATGCGGACTTTTTACTGGTGGTGCAACTGGAAAATCTGTACACAGGCCTTCATTGGGCTCAAGATACAGTAGTTTATGCTTTTACTTGCCATAATGGAAAGACTTCATCACCTGCATGCAAGATCGCCCAGACCACTTGGCCCTACTTCAGATGTGAAAGGACTGCGTGGGTGATTCTAAGTGCCTCTGCTATTTCAGTTCATCCACGTGCACCAGCAGAGAACGTTAAACATAGTCCAGAGGCTGTGGTAAACATACACTCTCAGCTAGAGGCAAGTAGCAGCGATGCGATGATGTCCACCTCAAAAACAACAGAAAACAAAGTTATAATGGAACAGGGTGATGTGTAGGGATGTATATTTAATTTGTAGTAATATGATGCCATTTGCCTGTATGTAGATGGTAGTACATGTATGTAGAACATTGTGTTCTGATGCTACATTTCTCAAATCACAGACTGCAGATTTATCTACAGATCCATTCTGCTGCCTTTAGATGGCTTCGTGGATTTAATGAACTGAATTCATGTGAACAACTGGTACTCTAACAATCTCCCATGGACTGATTTGAAAACATTCCTGCCTCGACTACTTTCAAGATTATTATTTTAAAACATCTGCTGCTAGAGGAGTGGTAAATTAAAAGTGCTCATTTCCATTGAAAGCATTAATGAGCTGTAGCTCTTGTTGATAAGATTACCATAGAGGCAACAGACTGACACCGTGCATGAAATAAATACATTTCTGAGAAATCTATACTCACTGCTAAATAGAAAAAAACTTACTGTCATGAACCTTCCACTTGTTTCCACGTGTCCTCCCACCTCTGTGCTCTTCTTCTGACACCAAAAAGCATTATTTGTGCCACCGCAAAAAGAAGACCCTACATGTATTATTTAGTTTGATTATCTGAAAATTTACTTTTGCTGGCCCATGTTTAAAACTGTTGCTGTGGCATGACATACTCCAAAATCATATCTAACGATGGTGGGTAAAAACCTTTACACCCTACCCCTGTTTTCCTGAAATTGTTTTTAGAAATAAGAAACACATAGGCTAAACCTAGTCTTTCTAATACATGATGTAGCAGAGAAAGGTGAAGAATTTCATGAAAGCAGAAGTGAATCTCACATTTGTGTATGTTTACTGCTGCTCATTCCTCATTGCATGAGTCAATCACAAACTCACACTTTCAAGCTCTTGAAACATCTCACGATATTTGTGAGTGTGTGTGTGTGTGTGTGTGTGTGTGTGTGTGTGTGTGTGTGTGTGTGTGTGTGTGTGTGTGTGTGTGTGTGTGTGTGTGTGTCTGTTTTCAGGTCGTCCTTTTGGACTCCTCATTATAACATTTCATTACTCAGCTAATTCTTGAGGAATTTACAGATGGTTTTGTTGCTAGGTAGTTCTGCAGTTTTGTGGGGAGACTCTTTTGACTTGTTTTCACTTTCACAGGAATTTGTTCGCTGTGGGCCACCAGAAACTCCTGTAAGCCTGGCTTTAAGGGCATTTTGTGATGGTGCCTCTTGAACAAACACAGATCTGTGTATGATGATCCTTAATCATCATAATACATAAATAGATAGTCCTCAAAATACGAATACACTTTTGCATACACCAGTTCTATCTGTGTACTTTATAACATTATTATTATTTAAGCCTCTGGTCTGGATTTAATGTTTTTCTGCACAGATGTACGTCCTGAGAGAATGTTATGTCTTCATCTACTTCTTCCTTACTGCAGCATCAGCATGTGACAGACTGGAGATGAGTTTTGCCTAATGGACTCCAGCATCCACGATTTTGAATTCATCTGCCACATAACTAGCCATCTGAAAGGAAACAAAAGAACACCACTGAGACATGATGGTCTGTTCCTAGGTATAATTTTTCCATCTATCAGGCAACAAGTTACACAAAAAAGAGAGGATCGCATAAAGCCTTTCCTCATATCTCTTTTGACTAGATCTAAGTGCGTGAGACCAATATGAAATGGGATAAAGGAGAAATAATGTGCCAGCATTTCTCTGAAAGATAAAGGGCTAATGTGTCCTTCTAAGAGATGAGAGTGTTGGAACAAAAGCCTACAAAAGCTGTATTCCTCTAGTCAAAGAGCCCCTCTTTTCAATGAAAAAGCAATATAGAAGATGAGGTGTGGCAGCAGCTGAAATGCATTTCCATTAGGAGACAACCTCCTTGAACTCAAAATGTGTGTTCTACTGTGCTTTCAGCTTTTCTTGGGAAACTCATGTCTGTGTGCATGTGTGTAAAGACAGAGATAGACAAAGGGAGATGGGAAGAGGAAGAAGAACATGACAAAAAAGTCCTTTTCACACATGTAAAGGGATACACATAAGTTCCTGGTGCATGTGTTACCTCTCAGACACTGCGCTGGTGTGTTAAATCCTAAAATCCACAATCTGGTTCATTTCTTGAACTCGTCCACCACCTGTGACAACGGCTGCCACTGCCCCCACCCCCGATACCAGGATTTGCCTCCATCAGGGCTGTTTTATCATGACTCAAGCTGTATTACTGGGAGATTAGAGAGAGGCTTGGGGATTGAGCCATGAACCTTCCTGCCGGGCAGCCAGGCGAGTTTGCCGACGTTGCTTAGGGGAGACCTCTTCCAAAACAACAGAGGTGAACGTCGGTATAGATGCATCTCCATGAGGGATTCTGTTTCTAGTTCCAAATACAGAGAGTAAAAACAAATCATAAACCACATGCTGTGAAGCCATTCGATTGCTCTGTGAGTTTGAAAGTGCTCAGTTGACTTCATTATAATTATCAAGTACCATAAACTGCTTCAAGTACATATAGTACATTTAGTGTGCTTGTAATAAAGTATTAGTACATGCAAGTCTCTTAAAAGAATCACCTTATTCAAAGTAAATCCCCCTTTAAATCTTTTAAGAATCACTTATCAGAAATTCTTCCTTTCTTGTTCAGTTTTGCATGAGGCAACATTTGGGATACACACACATGTTTTATCACCTCCAAACTGCTGAGGCTGACTGATTAAAATTGTTCAATTAGTTTATCCGAGCTTTCATTATCCCATAGAGGAAAACATGCACATCACTTTGGACAAAAGGGAAAAAAAATGAAAGCAACAATTTTTAGTCTCATAATTCTCCATTTAATGTTTCATGCTTCACTCCGAGCAACATGTTAACAAAGAGCCGATGAGGAACCTTCAAACTGAGCAACCTGCCTTCACAGGACCAGTGGAAAGATTCTACCCTGCATATCTCATCACCTAGCCCACTGCAATGCTTCCTGGTTGAAATTCCACTTTCACAGTATTATGTCGTTCCAGTTTTTACTGAATAATGTTGCTGATTGCAATGTGAGAAACCACTGGGTTTGATGTTTTAAAATCCTAAGCAAGCAATTAAGTCCCGCTGAGTTTTAATTAGCTATGATCATGTTACTCCACTCTCTGATATCCCGAGGAGGTCAGACAGAAGCAATGCGTAAATGTTATTTTGTCCCAAAGCCTGAGCCACAACCAATTTCATACTAGAAATTGGAAACTTAATAATTTCCAAATTAAGACACATTAACTTCTCTGACAGACAAGGTGAATATGTTGTGATTAACTCTAACATTTATGCTCTCTAAAAAGTAATTCAAGGAATCTATTCCCATGACTTAATTAAATCTATGACTGCAGGTGAAAAGATCTATTATACTACTTTAGATTATTTTGAGGGTTTTGGTTGACATGATAATGTTGGTAACTGCATCAATTAAATATTGTGTGTAATTTAAACTCAAATTTTCTTCATTAGTTGATTGAAAACTAAATTCAAGTTGAGGTAACTTAATAAAATTGGCTTGATAACTTCATTTGCTTTACCTTGAGTTCAGGATTTCAAATCCTTCCCTCTATCCTAACATGTCTGGACAATTTCAGACAATTACGATTGATAATTAAAAATACATTTGACTACAGAGCAAAAGCTAATTCCTTTAACTCAAATGTAGTGTTTGGTTGAACATAATTTCATTAGAAATTGTCAAAGCTCAAAAAGGTTAATACAAACTGTTGCGTTAATTTTTTCCGTGGAGTATTAACATTATTTTAGAGTGTGGTTTCACTTCCAGGATAAATGTGTTCTCAAAACTCAAACATTTTACCAACATCCATTAGTTTTAAGAGATTGTGTCCCCTGTTTCCTTTTGCCAGGCATGACCACAGCAGCTGAAGTCAGTGTTTTCCAGGAGCATGTGGGCTTGTGAGATCTTCTGGCTTCCCAAGTGAACTATTAGTGCGTTTATAGGAGCAATGTGGAGGCAGCTCAAGTAACTATATGAGATTCCCTCATCAGTCCCAACTTCTCCACTAATTGGATATAGTTTGATATATTTTGACCATTGACTGTACCATTAAGAGCTCATATCATGAACAATTTTGTCATTTTCACACTCCACTTGTGTTTCATGAATGGAAAGGAAAAACCCTAATTGGTTTTCAGTAGCCTCAGGTGCAGCCTCCTTTGCTGAGCTGTCATCATCAAAAACCTAAATTACCAAAAAATGTTGCTTTTAACTAAACCTGTCACCAAGCTACAGCACTAGATGTTACCACCATGACATACGGATATGGCAACTTTTTGCATCCATCATATTAAAAAAAATATGAAAACTATTAGATACCTATCCATTTATTGTTTTTAAAAAATAAATTATGTTTTCAGTAAGTTGACTGCTTAATTGAAAAAAAGAAGCAACTGGAACTCCAATTCTTGTTGGTAGACTCCATTAAATTTGTGAAAGTCTTTCATATTTCTTCTTTGCTCTTTGTTCACATGGTTTACTCAGACATTTTTTTTGTTTATTTTATCCGCAATAGCATTATTCTGAGTGGAATCACTTCACCACTCATTAAATCTTTCTTCACCATTGCATTGACTGCTCTTGTTAGTGATATAACCTTTCGTTATTTATACATTTCCGTACCTGTTGGCAAATCCTAACAGTAAGTGTTTGGCACATATGGCTGGCAGCAATTCTTGAGCAGTTTGCCATTAAGATGTCTATTCCCGCAGGCTTGTCATTTCAACCTCAGCATGATGAAAATAAAGCATCTTACTTTGTCTCCTTCATGATACGGTTATCAAAGTGAGTAATGGGCCATCTGTTGTGTCAAAGCTGATAAACATAACTATTAAAATGGTTTTTCTTTCATTTTATACTGCTGGAATTGTCTGCAGATTATGTGAAAATTTGGCAGCAATTTTTTGCTTCAATTCTGATCGCCTTCTTTTCTATTTGGATATTTTGAAATTCTGACCTGTCAATTACTCCCAGACAGCTGCTGGTAAATTATATTTTTAGTGGTTCTAATAATGCATTGGTTCACCTTGCTTTAATGTATTAGGGTCAAAAGATGAAGTGTGGATTTGTTCTTTGTGACTATGCATGTCCCAAACAAGAACAGTTCATGGTCTTCTTGTGCATCCTCTTGAATCTCTTCCTTGCTTTACATGTCTTTAAAGGTACAATGCAAGAGACGTGGATGAATTGTGATGATGGACATGGAAGAGCCAAGCCAAGACATATTTGTCGAATGGGAGATTTTAATTCCGTGTCATATTGAAGCACAGCGACTGGATACATTCCTTTGACAGGTGACGTATCACCATCGTTTTTGTCTTGTAGTGTGGCTTTGCTTACATGATAAAGCTGACATGACAGAAATAGAAGAAAGAGATGCAGCTTTTAGTTATTGGACAAACTGTTATATTTTTTATGACTTTTATGGCTGGTGTACATTTTCTATCACAGTAACTACGACGAGCTTGAAGGCAGAGTGGGAATTCACTGTTTTAAATGGCTAAATATATCATGAGTTTTTTTTTTTAAGGAACTACAATGTATTAAGCTTTTGTATTTATTACCTTTACTTCTGGAATAAGTTCTTAAAATTCTCAATCATAGTTCATCTTGATTACCCTGCAGTGTACAACCAGGAGCACATTTTTTTCATATCATATCATGAACAAAATTTTTGTCTTACTTAGAGACATTTTTAAGTTTAAGGTGCTTTAATGTCAAAATGTTCGATTGATTGAAGTTCCAAGCTCTTCTAAAGCTCTTCTAAAATAAATTTGAAGTGCAATATTCTTTATTTTCAATATCCGTGATCCGCTGCTACGGCATAGACACAATGAGAGAAAAATGCCACTCTAAATGCATTTAGCTCTTGTCTTCTTAATTCATGACCTTTAGCTCTAAATTTATCAAGAGTCAAGCACTGTGACCACCATGTGCACCTGATTCACATAAAAACTGCTTTTTGTTTGACCTTGTCTTTGAGGGAATTCCGGTGAAACCAATGTTGTTTGACTGAAGGGAACTGAAAGTAAACCAGAAGAAACAAACCCACCACAGTAACAAGTGAAAGGTTTATGATAACAGAAAGAGAGATTGTGAAGGAGTTTAATAAATCATGCATCTTAATTAGGGGGGAACAAATGCTAACTAATGCTCTGAAAAAGGCCCTAATGCCTCGTTCAGTCTCTGGGCATCTGAACCAGTCAGGATTCTGCCACAGGCACTGCCCCTGGGTGTTTCCTGTGAACCAGCAAACACCACATATTGTTGAAAGTGGCTTAATGCTATGTGTGATTACAACATCTAATTATATTATATTATGTACTGAGGCTTATTCAGCCAGATGGCCAAAAATTACATTCTCTGCCTCTCCATAATAACATAACCACACATTTTTGTTGCAGTACCTGCTTATGTTTTCATGTGTGTCAGACTTCACACGAACAACCTCCAAAATACATACATTTAAAAATAAAAAAAAGTCTTGTTTGAAGCATAAGTGTTGCTGGCTCTTCAGAAGGAACACAGTTGAGATTTGCATATAAAATGGTGTAAATTCCACAGTCATCACTCATGTGTCAGTGTAATGATGTATGTAGTGGTGAGATGATTTTGGTTATCGTGCCATTAATCCAAAAGGAAGCCACACTTCCAAAACCCTCCAGTGCAGAAAACGTGCTCCAAAAGCATAATCCTACCTTTGTATCGAGTGCCTGAGCTGATATCGTTTCAAAAGGGCGCTAGCCAAACACGCCTTTGAACTGCGTATAGAGTTTTAGGGGGACATCTCAGTGTGGACACATATAGCGGTGCACAATAGAGCACCATGTTGTTTGTACATAGTTCAGCTGCAGCCAGAGATTGGAAGCATTTCTTGCAGGCAGCTTGCATCACCCACAATCTACACATTGACAGTCCCATAAGAATGATATGTCACTCAAAATAGATCATGAGCTTTGATAGCGAGTGTGTGCTTAGAATCAAGGCTGTTGTATCTCATTTTATTCCTGTGAAGGTCAGGATGGTGATGATGGTGGCTTTCTCCTTGCCAAGGTTGTTACTGTGTGGCAAACTCACAGCCGCAATCATCATCATCATCATCCTTACGCAAGAAGAGGATGTCAAAACATGACTTAGTCTAAACCACAGAGAAATCAGAATAAGTGCTTTGACAGAAAGGCCTTTGTGTTGGTATCATCAAAGGGAATTACTGACTGTTTGTAAAAGACACAGTAGGTGAGGTGAAAAGCAAGAGATTTTTCAAAAGCTGTTTTTTCGACCTTCAGGGATATCACAATAGGAGTGTCTGTGATGGAAATAACACAGAGAGTGTTCTTTATTGTGAGTGTGACTGTGATGCAATAGGTACAGTACGGCAGCGCTCATCTGTAAGCATGGGTGGGAACATCCTCATTGGAATCTTGTGAAATGAATTCTTAATTACAGACTGTGTGGGCATTTTTGTCCTCCATCATGAACTGGAACTGCGGCACTGCATCAACTCCAGAGTCTTTTGTTGCACGCAAATAAAGCAACTTTGGTGGGAGTTTTCACTGAGTTTGGTAATTAAATATGCTGGCATTATGTTTCAGATGTTCCTCTGTAAATGTTTGGTTAAGAGATGTTTCTCTGCTAAAACTGCTAACAGACATTTAAAAACATCTGACAAAACACCGTAACTAGGCGGTATACTTTTTTACAAGACAAAAAAAGCCGAAAATATGAGCATCATGTGCTTTTATATAAACCTGATTGAAAAGATAACAAGCAACAAACCCTGACAAAGACCTAGAGTTGATTCACATTGATCTGTTTGTCTGCCTATAAACTCAAATTGCTTAATTCATTTAATTCTTTTCATACTTTACTGAGTCACACAGTGTTGTTTGCGTTCCTGACATATGCACTAATGTAATTTCATGAAACCTCTAGTGAATTTGGTGAAATTTATGTCTTCAATTTGTCAGTTTGTGACAGTTTTAATTCAGACAGTAGCTACAACCCACAAACGACCTATGAATTATGTTTCACTTATTTTCTTTGCGTGATTTGGAAACTGAAAAAGTGACTTTATTTGAAAAATCTCCAGAGAACTGTGGGCGTGAAGTTCTACTGTATGTCCTGTTGTTAACTGGGCAATGTGCATAAACATAATGGCTCTTCTCTTCATTGTAATCTCTACACTCACTGCTTGTCTTTACAAAGAATTTCATACACCCTGTGACCAGGCCAAATCCATTAAAACAATCTATCCTTTGCAATACCATCGATTTTCCAGGCTCAGGCAATATAATATGGGAGAGTTTGGTAATAACTTCAGCTATAAGTCTTGTACTCAGGAGACTTAAATTAGACAATGTATTCCTTCATTCTTGCTCTAAAGGTAGAGAGATAACTTGTAGCACAAACAGAAGCGGAATTCGCAACAGAAAACATAACGTTAGTGCAAATATGCATAAAATTGAGGTCAGAAGGTAGTTCAGAACATTACATGTTACAGTAGTTTGAGGATCTTAAAAATAAGTTAGAAGTTAGAAGTTGATTTCATTTGTCATTGAGTGTCAAACTGACATAGAGTCACTTACTTTTCCATCTCCAACTCTGTCTGGCCTTTGAAGACATTCTATTTCACAGCTGAATTCAGCGCATGTCTTTTGTAAAATAACAATAAAAATAAAAATGACCTTTGCTATGTGCTGTATGATAAAATGTGGTCTCTTTATTCTGAATCAATCTTGTGCTACACTCTACAAGACTGTTCAGAGTGACCACAGTACTTTTGTATTGCATTTAAACTGCACAGTGAGCAGAGACCCTTTTATTATGGTCTTTATGCTGCAGCTCAGAAAATACAGTTATATTCCCATTAAAAGACTCACTGTAGATACAGTCGGTACAGAGCTAGAAGGATCTCACACAGATCTCACTTATTTATCATATCACTCGGACTGATAAGCCTTGGCCTTGGATTTGGAATTTTGCCCTCAGCAAATTTTTGCCACTTATGTCTATAAAATAACTGGCACAAACCCCATTCTATTTCCTAATTCCTATTTCCGGGTACATTTTCAGGATTTCATTTGATTGTGCCCATATTTGTCTTTCTGTCTGATGAACCATATTAATCTATCAGATAAAGACAGATCATACATTGTAATTACGTGGGAATATATTTAATAATTCAAATGCAAATTGGCTCACTTGGTTAGAGTTCAGACAAGGAGAGCAAGCAGAGATTTTGACAAGATCATTAAGAGACGATTATGACTGAAGGAAAAGCGCAGTAGAAAATCCAACACTACTACTGGTCAAAAGTCTCACCGGGCCTTCTGATTGATATGTTAATTGATCTTTACTGACTATTAATACAGGGCAAGATATTCATGAACTGTGAAGGGAATATTTATGAGGCAATAAAAATGTAAAATGACTGTTAACCTTCTCCTTTGCCTAGTCTGGGAGACTATACAGTCTGACTACTTGCTACATTTTATATGATAATACACTAGCTAGTATTGTCATTTTCTGAATCTAAATAATTAGTAGAGCAACATAAAAGTGGCACTTAATTTTTTAACAAAACTGTATGTGTTTTTTGGTGAGAAATAAAGGTCAGTAGATCATCACCGTGTCTACGACCAAGAACAAAATATGTGGGCTACACAATGAAGAAAAAAAATTCAGTGAATAAAGCTGACATCTCTGTGATAAAAGGGCCACAAAAGGAAGCTTCATTTGAGATTATGACTGTGCCCTTGTGTGTTCTGCAAATGTGACAGCGTAAGCATACAAATAATCAATATTACAACTCTGTGAAAATTTTTCAGTCTCTCCCAAACTTGTCACTGCGCTGCAAAATAATGAGCAATACAGCAGAAAGCATTTAAATTTGCAAAGATAATGAGACAAGTTTTTTTTTTAAATAAAAGCACTGATCAAAAAAAATGATGCACTGCACTGCAAAAATTATTCAATTAATTTACATCAGAAAGCTCAAAGTGTTGCTGTTATTACTTTATTCTTGTTTTTCTTCTATTTAACTTTGTTTGATGTTTTTAGCTCAGGATGCTGATGTTGACTGGTTCAACACTTTGAGTAAGAGGAGGATATCTCCGATTTTGCTGTGGAAATTCAGGCTCTTCAGAGGATCAATCCTTATCTTTGTGATTCTTTTTGATGTCCCTTTTGTTGAACATTTCTCTAGCTACACAAGTGGTACACAAGTTTTAGTGTCTACAGTAACAATAGGATTGTTTCTGGAAAGAGACGTTGCTGATTAATTTTCTGAATGTGATTTATTTTTTAATGCTGTACTACAAAGTAGAAACATTTAAATGGATAGATGCCATTTTTTAGTGGTAAATAAATAAATGAAATTATTGTAAGTAAATATATCTTTGCTTATAGATTTAGTACAAAAAAAATGCATTTAATTTTTTTCCCTGCTGTCTGTTTTATTTATTTATTATTTTTTAACTTCTTGTGGTAATGCTATTACTGCAAGTCATTTTGCATTTAGACAGCAAAAGTGAAACTTTCCTGCAAAATCCATTTCACATTCCAGTAAAAATGAATCTCTCATTCCTTCTCTGCCAGGTGGGCAAAGCAAGAAAACTCAAAGTTGTAAGTATGTCAAAGTTCAGTTCTATAAAGTTCTGAATAAAGAGTCTGAGCACTTTTGCAAATGAGATGATTTCAGTTTTTGATTTTAATTAAATTTGTTAAAAATTTTCACCGTCATTATAGGTTACTCAGCATAAATTGGTTGACAAAAATGTGAATTTTAGCAATCTAAAATTGAATCTACACAATTAAGTGTGCAACATGAAGGGTGAGGATATCTTGTGAATCTACAGTGTCTGTCATGTTGCTTTGTGATGATCACAGCTTTTTAATGAAGCCAAAAAGAAGCCTCCATTGTACATTTGTTTGGTCATTGTCAGGCAGTATCTGAAGTGTGAGAGCTGGAAATGTGGTGATGGAGCTGAGCTTCAACAGGGTGTGAGTGGGATCCCAGGAGGTCGACTTCACCTCCAGTGGACTCCAGCCAATATAACCTTTGCATGTTTATAAGAAAAATGTAAAAAGTTAATGGTCAGATTACCATAAAATGTAGTCAGAACACACTGCCCAGAGAATGGACCCTTTTCCATTTTGGACTTTGACCTTGAGATTTCCTCATCATGCTTAAAATGTCAACCGTGCACACAAGATGTGCCTTAATCTGATAAGAAAATTTCCATAAAATTCACAGAGCACATCCCTGCACGCAAGAGGAGAACTTTTTTTGCTTTTAATGGCTCAGTCCAGACAACAACTGCAGCCTGAATATGTGAAAAACAACAGCATTTTTAATGTACACTTTGTTCAGTCCAACATATTTGTCATTATGGAGGAACTTCTGCAAGCACCTAGTGGGGCTATGAGTCCAGTCTTGAATAAACTGATCATTCAGATATTCTGCAGGGTACATTTTGAAAGGAAGTGGAGTCATATTTCTAAGTCAAAAAAATACAAAGGTACTTCAAAAAGTTCTTGGTCTCATCAGAAAATGCTACAGGACAAATGCAGTCTGCTTTATCTTTAATACACTTGGTCCACCATTGTTCAAGCTTCTCTATCCCATTGTGGAAGAAGATCACATCTTGAGCCTCCAGATACTCCTCAACATGCATGACTTCATCATCACTCTGAAAATGGTGCCCACATAGGTGTGTATGTGTGTTTTATCTGAAAGAGTGTGTGTGTTTATCGGTTACATTGTAATGAAAGAACATTCGTCTTTTCATTTCCATACATCCATTTCCTTCTCTTCAGCAGACTACCTAAGCAAAGTCACTGAGCATCAAGTCTTCAAGCTCAACTCCAAAGTCCCTCCAGATGTTCTTAGGCTCACTCTGAGAGTGAGTCTAGCGAACCTGTAGATGAAACTTAGTTTGGCTTCTTACATTACTGTATGTATCTAAAGCTCCTGGCCATAGATGAGGGTTAAAATGTAGATCGCCTGGTAAATCAAAAGCTTCACCTCCTGCCTCATCTCACTTGTCATATTGATCCTATATAAGACATGCCTTCCTGTTGACACAGCAACAATCCACCTCACCGGTTTATCTTCACTTGTGAACAAGACCTTCACAGAGGGGAGCAACTCACATCCACTGAAATGTCCCATTTTGGCAGAGAACCACTGACTGACATTTGGTCAGTGTTGACTTTCATCCGACAGCATCCAATTCTACTGTAGGCCATCCCAGTGCATGAAGGTCAGCAAAGAGTAGATAAACAATGCTGAGGTCACCAACCCAGAAACTCTCCTTGATGTTTTACTGATGCAGTCAACATCACCATTTTGCAACTTGCTAAATGCATTAATTAACCACATTTCTTTATCATGTTAAGAGTTAGGTTTCTAGAAAGTTCACTCTGGTTATCATTATTTTTTTTCTTTCTGCAGTTTTAAATAAATTGGGTCTAAAAGGATTTTCTAGGAGGCAGGAGACCAGGAAGGTTGTTAATGTTAAAGTCTTACAAAACAGTGACATGTGTTTAAGAAGTCTTCAAGTAGTCTAATTGGCCTTTCTGCACATCACTGAAAAAAGATGTAGGTTTACAGTTCACATATCTGCTCACTACAACAGTCACACATTAATTAGACTTTAAACTATTCCTGGTCATTTTTGTAAAACATCTTCTCCACTTCTATGTCTAATAGATGTATTTCAAATGTGTAATATATAGGTAAGTTTAAAATATCATCAATTGTTCAGTCCACAGTCGTGCCAGGATATTAATTGGGGCCAGTTCAAACTGACAGAAATCGATCTTGGGAGGTACAACAAAGTTTAGATAATTAGTTTTCACAGTAATGATTCCTGTTCTAATTCATCACTGTGATGCCTACATTAATACCAGCAGTTTAAAAACATTACAAACAGTCACATTTACAGTCGTAATTTATGATGCAGTGGCAGTATATAACAGCTACTTAGCAGATCTGCTTTTATGCTATGAGATGAAATTATTATTTTTTTACACAATTACCAGTATATCAAACTAACGTACAGGATATCTGAAGGCATTACTGAATATAAAAGTTCAGAGAAGTATATTTTTGTGTAACAACTCATATTTGTCAGAAAAGCAGAGTATGTTAACACAGTCTTATGAGATTAACAGTGAGGCAAAACATGCAGCATGAAAACCAGCTTTACTGTGAAAACAGTGTGATTCATCTCATGGCCGTCATAAGGAATGCATAGAACAGAAAACAAAGAACACTGAAGTGAAGTCGTTCACTAACAGTGTTACTAGTGTTTTGATCCTGTGGTGGAAATACTGCAATGACTCTCGCTACATTAACCAATTAAACAAACACTTGTCTGAGTTGTCTATTATTCCACTGGAATGGGGAGAGAGTGAATATTAGTCCAGCACCCTTTTCTGTCCACCAGAGAAGAACAAGAATGACATCTTCTTTGAAACATGGCAGTGCTGTTGTTTCCCACAGTGAGGTGGATTTTAAAACTGGCAATGCATAGATACCAGAAGGAGAGGAAAAAGTCAGCTGATCACGGACTTAAATATACCTGCATCTTACCTCGGATCAGCAATGAGGTGATCATTCGCCATTCAGAGTTTCTAACATGTTTGGGCCTCTTTCTCCTCCCAGTCATTAAAAGTTAGAGTTAAACATCTAACCTCATGCCAGTTTTATTGGTACAGGAAGCAGAATTTAAAATCTGATAAAGTTTTTATGCTACAGCATTCAAAAAAACATTTCTTTGCTTCTGTTTCGTGCTGAAAAAATACTGTGCAAGATTTTCTCTTACAAATCAAGGACACTCAATTTCTTTGTACATAATGTTTCACCTTCCGTTGAAACCAGGAATAGTCACATGAAACTGTGACTACCTTTTTTTAGTAGCTGAATCTGTAGATGTCTGCCTCTTTAAATTCAGTTTCTCCCTCTTATCGCTCCATCTCCAAACAACTTTCTTGCTCTTCCTCTTTTCCCCATCTTTTTCCTCTTCTTTTCCCTCCCTCTCTTTTCCTTCCCTTACCTCTCCCCATGTAAGCTCCTCAACTACTCCTTCCCTCCCATGTCCTTTCATCTCATGTCCCCTCTGTTCCAGCCTCTTATCCTTTGCTGCTCCCATTGCTCTCTGAATTAGCATAGACAGCCGGAGGTGCGTGTATTCTTATATATTGATCCATCCATTTTTAATGGTCCCACGCTTCCGGGAGCAGGAACCATCTTATGCAGGTTCCGTTGGACCAATGACGCTGTCAGGGCTTGTTGCTACTCTGTGCTACTTAGAGCGAGAGCAGACGACCTTGGAAGTGCATTAAGAGTCCTCCCAGGGGACACCGACATGTCCATCAGTCCTAGTGCCACATGAAAAATCCACAGTCAGCCCCAGTTGTTCTTTACTGGACAAATTTTGAAGGTGAAATCCAACCAGGAAATAAAATTATTGGTTGATCAGAGTGCATACCATTCTGTATAGTAAGTATGCAGTTTCTTAATGGGAAGTGAAACTGTCGACTTTATTTTCGAATCTCTCTGGACTCATTGTGACTAAACTGTTAAAGAACATCCACGTCTTTTCAGAGACATGCTGCCACTCAGATCTGACACCAGACGTTCAGAGACTAATCAAAATTTCACAGCATGTTCACCCTAAGTGAGAGTACCCATTAAGAAGGGAACTTCACTATGCACCCCAGACCCAGAGATCACAGAGTGTCACTGGGGCATAAGTAGGGAGACAGACTGAATACCAGACATACTGTATGATTCATCCAGCACTCACTTGACTTTTTCCTTCCAGATCCATTACCATCTGCTCTGTGTGTATCTGTCTAGACTGCATTCCTCTAAGCCTCTTTTTTGTTTGTTTTCTCTGTTCTCTCTGCACACCAGCTAATTATTTCCATGTGATAAAGGCACTGTCACTAATGAAGGCCTGAGACACTTAATGGCCAATCAAAACACAGTCTGCCGAGATGGCAAGCTGCTAATTGCTCACGATTTAGGATGAAGATATAGGGAAGGGATTGCTGAGGTGGAGATGGAGATGAGGACCAGATGAACGACTGGAAAAACTGGGAGACTGAGTCTTAATACAGTACATGCTGAAGATTTAGCGTTATAAATACACGTTTTACATTTATACGTACATTTGATCCTGGAATGTGTGTTACTGTGAAGCATCTGGTCAAATGTGTTATTGCCACTGTGACGATATAGCAAGAGGAATGATATTTTTGTAAATACTTGATTTTTACAGTTTTATTTCTGATGTGTTGCTTTTGCATATTAACAGTACACAAAACTACAGGTAAAATATACATATACTACCACGAATATTTTCAAAATGTATTTCAATATGCATTCACACAAATGTGCACATACATACAAACATGAAAGGTCAACTTGATAAACACTTTTTTGAAGGTTGGCTTTAAATACAAACCCTTCTTTATTATTTGATTAAGTAGCTGGTTACAAAACAAGTAACATAAATGTTATTTTTGTATATATTGTGGGCAGCTAAGCTTGTGCACATGTACACAGAACAAAGAAAATGAAGTAATCTAGACAATTAAACAGAAACAGACTGTAGCTTTGTATTTAACCTCTAATATAAAAGAAAGAAAATATATGTACATATGAGAATATGCAAATTTGCACAAATGCAGCTGAATGTTTTATACACAAATAACATATTACCTTGCAGAGGTGTATAGACAGTATGCAAAAGTATGGACATTCTTACATACACAGACATGCAGAGTCACACAAAGTCTATCCACATGCACACATACACACACCAAAGACACAAACACACACAGTATGTTGCACACATGCCACATATCTTGAGGAGATATAATTCTCAGTCCACTGCAGGCAGCAGCCCTTTGGGTTTTCTCCCTCTCTGACAGCATGTCAGGTGGGCCTGTTCTCCAGCTGCTGCCTTGCTCTGAGTGAGAAACCAGCCTAATGAGATCACTGGCATCCAATTCGGTGAGGGTCAGCGCTCATTTCGAGCAATTCATTTTTAATTGGTCTCAAATCTAATCCATTTCATAATGTCAGCTCCGGTGCTCATCTTGTCCCGAGGCTGCTGAGTGACACTGAGTGATTCCCTTGATGTTGTTTTCTCTGTGTTATTAGCCTGAAGTGATTGAGGATGTCGCTGTGATTGTTGCTCGGTTGGTTGTTGTCGTGATGCAGTGATGGTACAGTAATCTTTTGCCCAACGCAGCATTGCTGCTGCCCTTCAATACTAATGATCATGTGTAATGAACCTGAAAGAATAAAGGTATTCCTCATGTCCATAGGTTCTCTGAAGAGCATCACAACAAACCTATCATTTCAAGGATGACATAAATTCTGTCACAGTTTCATTATCTTTGCTCATCATCTATTTAAAATAAGCCGTGTGCATCAGTGGGGAATAAAAATACTATATGAGTAATGTTCTTCATTTTCCGACAAACTGCTTTAATGGCAACCCAGAGCAAAGCCCTCGACCCCAGCTGTTGAAGGAGAGCTAATCGGTGCTGGGCAGCCCTTTGGTTCAAGATGTCGTTTTCTCAAAAGATCAAATATTAAAATGGTTTTCTACATACGGTATCTATCAGTCCACTGAAAGAGATTCTTTTCTGCTCTGTCTGGGTTTGGTTCCCTCTCTTCTTTCCTTTTATCTCTTCGCCTTTTATTTTCTTTCTCTTTTGGACCTTCCCTTTCCTCGTCTAACTTGTGCGACCAGCTGTGCCTCCTGGTTTGCCTCCATCAAGATGTCACTTCTAATTTGCTGTTTGTGCTGACTCCATCCCTGCTAGCAATCAGTGAAGAAGACATCCATTACTCCTAGCCGTGACAGGTCCCCTCAGACTCCCGCTGGACCTTAATGACACCTGACAGAACACAGGTTTACTACTTAGCAAACTGACCCCCCAGAGACAGCCGATGGGGCCCATTTGGCTAACACATCCTTGCATGGTTTACAAGGTCCAGACAGGGGAAGGTAACACATACGTCTTGTCTGTGCATGGCTTACTTGCTTCTCATACTGGCCCAGCAGGTTGCTTTCAGGTACTTTGTAGACAAAAGAGAGGGAAGTTTGCTGGGTTTAAACCTTCTCAGTTTCTCCCTCTAGTCTTGCTAGTATATGACTCAAAAAAAAGAAAATGTCTTCAAATCTCAAATTAAGACCCCACCAAGTAGGGGATGCAAAGATGTGTGTGATTTCACTGTCTATTATTGTCATACCTCTTTTATGGAAAATATCTTAGCTGTACCACCAGCAGATGACTGGCTGATTATAGAAATCATTAGAGTCACTGTGATTGCTCACTGCTTTGTGTGCAAGGCTGAAGGATGTTTCGCTGTGAAAGCACTGCTATTGTTGTGTCTGAGTATTCCGTCCATTAAAATGTTATTTTTCTGCCCATGTAAGGTGGAGGACACAAGACTTCTTAGTATTTTATATCCCCAATACAGCTGTTTTTATGTTTAAGTGCATAAAGTTAAGTCTCCAGCATATGTTGCTGTTGATAAAAAAATAAATAAATAAACGTGTGGTTCTATTACTTAGCTATTCTGTCAAATCTTGGTGCCATAAAATGCTGAGTACAGCACCTTGGTTAGATGATAACAGGCGTTGTGGTGGGGATCATAGCCTCTGCCTCTGAGTTTGGTTTCTGCTGTTAGATGTGAATGACCTCATTGATTTTTCTTCATCCATCCACTGGATTTAAATTTGAATCAGTTTACAGTTTTGGCACATTATCAATCATATTTTTTAGTTTTTTCGTTTGTTGTTATTGTTTTATTTTGGATTCAACAGAATGTTGTTGGTGTCTATGTGCAGCGAGCTACTGTGTGGGATGCAGCCAAAACATTCACATCGTAGCTCACAATGAAAACGGTATGTCAGCAGGGGGAGAGGAAGGTCTGACCATACAGTATTTGAGAATCGGCTGCACTCGTGAGGCCCTGCCAACCTTGTAAATAATGCTGTCAGAGTGTGTGTTGTGTTTGTGAGATGTTTCATTAAAGACGATGCTGTTCATTAAAGGATATGTCTTTCTCTCCTGTCTTTCTCTCTCTCCCCCACACCCCTCCAGTAGCATACATTGCCATCCATTAGTCATTTCAAGTAGAAAAGAAAGAAAAATATCTCAGATGTGATCAAACTTCATTGATATTAGTCGTTTTTTCTTCTCTCTTGCTTCCTGTTCGTGAGCTGTGTTCATTATCATATGCACCCATGCAGGTGTTGGTGTGCAGGGGAAACTCTCTGGGATCTTCCAGCTAACTTCCACTGAGCTGCTGACCTACTGAGTGGAGTTATAACTTTTATACTGCTGCTTGTCCACAGACGGTTGAGAACATACAGGAACACCTACGTTTTGGCAAGGACAGAGGCAAACAATGTTGGATCTGAAGCAACTACTTTAAAATACCCGAGGCAATAAACTATTGAGGCGATGAGTGTCCTTACTCCTTCATTAGGTGCAAAGTTTTAGCTCCGTGATTTACTATTTACTGTTCATCTCTTTTTGATTTCATTTTTAAAGTGTCCCCTAAATTAAGTCAACAGGGCTGAATGACAACTTTATGAACACTTTTCTTCCGTCATTGAAAGCATGATTTGAGCTACAGGATTCCAATGCTTAGTGACAGAAGATTGACAGTATAATTATTAGTATTACAGGGTCTACATCTGAAGTAGTACTACATCCAGGGCAATATGAAAACATTTACTGGCAGTGTAAGGGAAAAACAAATACAAAAATAAAAATAAAATATATGTCGTTGGTCAAAGAAAATTCATAATACACTACCTGCTGAATGCCAAACAGTGAACATACATAGTTTGCAAGTAGCTGGTGAAGACAGTGGACCAAACACAGAGCTAAAAGTATTCACATTTGTTTCACATCAGCTGGGCATATAAATCAACAGCTGTTTGCTAATAAGTTTTCTGTTTTCTGTTTTAGCTGGATGATATGTCAAACTCATGTTCACAACTTGATTTTCTGATGCCCTCGTGGTCAAATTTTTTTTTTTTTTTAAATCGGGATAAAAGAACACATTATGGAAATTTGCTTTCTTCCACACAGTTAGCAGTTCAGGGATGTTACTGGTCATGGCCAAGAAATTATCTGATACATAAACCGTCATAAAAAAGGAGGAAAAAAGAAATATTGGTTCAAAATTAAAAAAATAACTTTTAGAAATAAACAGCTGACAATTATTGGCAATACAAGTTAGAGTTTAAATTATTCAGTTTAGTTGAATTTTATTTAATATCATTTTCAAATTGTCAGAATAGCATGACGTATCTTTCTCCATCAGTTATTTGTCTCCAGAAAAGATAAGACTAAAAACACAAGTTACATTGTGACAAATGACAGAGGAACACATGGTGCTTTATGTGTCACAAGGAGTACAAAGTGAATCTGCGTACGTTATATTCATGTTGTGTTAAATCTACTACCGACGCAAACACTTGGGCGTCTGGTAGGCTCTATCTTGTATGACTTTGTCTTTCTAATCTCTGCATTGATTAAAGCCAGTATGTATCCGGCATCATCTCTGGCACACCTGCATGTGTATGTGCATGTGTCCACACAAATAGAAGAGACTTACCTTTGTCCTTGATGAGGACTTAAGGTTTTGCCAGAATGGAGGGAGATGGAGGAGGAGGAGCAGGAGGAGGAGAGCAATGGCAGTAAAAACATGGCTGAGCACCTGCCCACAAAAGACGGCTGCCAGCTCATAAAGTGACTCTACAGCTCGCTGCTGCCTCATAAATCCTTCTGTCTCCGCTGCAGGCTCTACAGCGACAGGCTCCCTGTTTACAAAGATGTACGCTGAAAGTTTGACTCATATTTCCAGAATTGGCTCCCCTGAATTTGCTTTGTAAAGGATTAACAGTGTAAAAGTGTCTTAAAACACAAAATGCAGATCTTGCAACTCTGATTTGACATGCTCACAGTAACAGAGCTCCGGCATAACATGTATGATTTGCTAAATCTCTTTCACAATCCACCAGAGCAAGAACAAGTCACTGTACTGAATTAATGACTGAGATAGCCAGAATGGTCGACTCTCACATGATTTGCACATAACTGTCCCCACACACTGCTTACCCAACCCAACCAGTTCACTGGCATGTAAAATTCGTGAACTAAAGTGCCTTCAAATGGTTGTTGGCAATGAAAATTAATGGCAGCTTGCGACAGTAAAGCCACATTACACCGTAAAAAGTCCATTTTGGATTCACATTACCTTCAGGGCTCAGTTTTTATGTAATTTTATGTTTGGGTCTGTGTCCTGGTCAGAATCTAAGCAGCTATTATGACATTGCACTGGTTGCAACAGAAAGTTAGAATAAAACAGCATCACGTTTCATTCTCCTTTGTGGCTTGTTTCAGGACAAGCTGTCAAACAGAATATTTTTATGAGGAAGAACAACAGACCAACCAGCAGAGTTACACGTTCCAAAACACTAATCTTATTGTTCTGTCCCAAATGCTACACAGAAAGGGAAGATTTTAGTTACAGCAAACTGTATGAGACTAATATTTCTTGGCCTAGACCTGTAGAATTTTGATAAGCTTTTTCATTATTTCCCTGTAATAGGGTGTCAGATGAATGAGGTTGGATTATACACTGAGACTGAGAAAGCTGGGACACATAGCATAAAAGTTGCTTTTAATCTGCCCATCTAACACAACCTACACAAAACAATGGAAGAACGTTTTGAACAAAAACAAAAAGGACACCTTGACATTAAAAAGCAATACCATTTTTATCATTGCTAATAGATCAAGTAATGTGTTTATAATGCAAACCAGCATCACAAAAACAAAATCCTCACAGATCCATTTGCTACTTGCATTAAAAGGTGAATGATTAAAATAATTTTGGAAATGTATAATTTAATTTTTGCATGTTTATATTATACTGTAAGAAATTCCACTTTGTAAACTGTATGCTCAAAATATGTGCAAATATTGTCTACAATCCTGCCTGTAAAGAGGGATTTGTCAATGTGATTTGTTTTTTTGAGATTTTTAAGGGCTCAATAAAGTCTGCAAGGATGACTCCTTACAAGTGAAAAACAGAGTCTTTTTTAAGTTTTTCTGATCTGGAGAATCTCATTTATGAACAAACCAGTTGCAATATGTTGCTTTTTTAAGCCTGTTTATCTGATGTAGGATATATACATTCACAAAATGTTGTATGTCACCAAGCAATCAGTGAGTACACCGTGTGTTTATTTAGAATTAACTGTTGCTTCTTTGCCTGCCTTTGCTTGTAGATACTTTAAAATATACTGGATAAATGGGAAATTTGTACACCTTGGTGTAAAAGCAATTTTACTGCAACTTGTGATACACTCCAATATAACTCCACCCAGCCATTAGATATGACACTGAGTTATCACATATTTGCACACAGCACACTGCATAAGGCTGGTTTGGCACTACTAGATTTAGGAAAGAAGGAACAGAGATGTATTTCATACCAGATAACAAAGCTGTGACTTTATACAGCACTGATCACCTATCCTAGATTAGCACTGCCTCAGGCATGATAAATGTGCTACTTTTACAGTTCCTTGTAAAACCACTGTTTGCCGATGTCTTGATCATCAGGTGGCACAGGCAGCTGTGAGTGGATGAGCTGAACGGGAGCCAGGAAAATAACATTCACACATTAATGGTTCCTATGGGGAAAATGGCCTGTGACAGCAGTGGTGGTGGAGAATACAGAATACAGAACACAGCAGCACAAATCCAGTCTAAGACAGTGAGTATTCGCAGCAAAGAAATGTTTTCTTAGAAAGACTGCAGGTGGACATTTTTGTAAGCTTCTTTACAGATTACTTGTGGGCTGTGTTGAATGTGTTATTTCCTAATTTGAGATCAAATAACCTGGTAGGTGTCTTAAAATGTATGCTCACAAGCAATTTAATTCGTTCATGTCGTGTAACAGAAGCAGCATATGTGCAGAATCCAGACATAAAGATCATATATAATGTGTCTACGATTAGAAACTGAGTTGAGAGTTATCTGTGAACTTTCTATACACACACAAGGAGCACATATCCCCTATTCAACCTGGATGACATTAGTGTGTTACAACACTCAGACAAGAAAATGAAACATTTTTGAAAATTTTATGGAGCCTTTTCCTCAAGTACCATTTACTGCAGGTAGTGACCTCGTAGTTTTGACTCCTAGCTGCACCTCAGGGATCCAGCAGTGTCCAAATGTTCTAAGTAGTGGTGCCAGCTCTTGTAGAGACTGAAGGGATTGTCCATGTCTGAGTTGAGTTGGAGATGTAAAATTTAGGTTTAAGGACTTTATGGGCAGCTTCAGATGACCATAAGAGACAAACTGAGTTCCATTATGTCATAATATAACTATTTGAGACACATCTTTTTAAAATCAGCGACAATCTACATCATCATCCAAGATGACACAGTCTGTCATATTTGTTAGCTAATGCTCTGTGCGACACAGTAAAATCTTTAAGAACAAAGATGATCGAGTTGACAAGACATTTTCTAAGGAAAACCTGACCATAGCTTCATCATATCTACTTCAATACATAAACAGTGTACATTTCCGATCTTAAACACAAGCAAATAATTATCTTCTTACCTTCCTGCATGTAACAAAAACATACACTAATTAATCAGCCACAACATTAAATCTACAGACATTGTCGTGGACTAAACACACTGCCCCACCATGGCAACAGAAATCTGGAACAGTTCGAGAGAACAATGAGCCCAATGCGCTGACCCGACTTTCAAACTCCTCAGATCCCAGTCCAAATGAACATTCACGGGATGCATCAGAATGAGGCCAATCCTCAGAGACCTCACCCTGCAAGCCACAGAGCCCCTGGATCAACTGCCAACATCCCTGTGCCAGACACCACAGGACACCCTCAAAGGTCTTGCACCCATTGCCCAATATGTCAGATCTGTTTGGCAGTACAAGATTGACCGAGACTCTTCTGCTTGTACTTTTACATGTCAATGAGCACGCATTTTTACAACTTCTGTCACTTGTTTGTTGATGTCCCAGGTGTAAATGTGTTTTCCCAGGACAGAAAAATCCCCCTTGGGAGATCATGAGGTGAGTAGGAAGTTGTCCCATGGCTTCAGACGGTCAAAAACTATCTGTAGAGGTCTTTCAATGTCAGAATCCAGAAATAGAAGTGAGAGCAAAAGTATTACCAAGAAAAGCCTCTTATGTTGTTTCCGTTGACCTCTTCTGCCTATGACTTTGCTGTCTGATGTTTGTGTGACCTGATAAGACACCAGATGTGGTCCATGTGATGACCCTTTATGGTGGCTGGGGTTCGTTGTATTTCAGTCTGTTGAGATACAGCAGTGGTGCAGGGTAACTGACAGTCTTAATTATATAGTACCAATCTAGTTTCACAAAACACTAAGAGTAGCACTTTGACAAACATCTGTAATTTTCTTGGCTAAACTGTGGTGTGAGATTATTGTTTTCTTGATCTTTAAGTGCTAATGAAGGGTAAACCATATGGACTTTTCTCCATTTAGCTCACTGATACATCTTTAGTGTGAGCTGTTCCAAGACATTCTGTAATCACTCATAATCAGACATTACAATAAAAAAGGCTCAAGGCCATAGATTTAAACTGCCCTAGGGCTGAAGAGTTAATCAATTAGATGCAAAATTAATCTGCAATAATTTTGTTATTTACTGGACTGAATTTTCAAGCCAAAACATCAAACATTACTTGTATCCAGCTTCTGAAATGTGATTTTTTTAAAAATATGCATTTCCTCTATATATACATATATCTTTGGTGTTTAGTCTGACTGGTCAGAGAAAATATGCAAAGTGAAGAAACCAACATGGGCTCCCAAGAATCATAACAGGAATTTTGAATTATTTAATAACTTTTAATCTCAGCATTGGCGAGAGAGAGGAAGATATGTCCTTTCCTAGATTGAGGAAGATTGATGAGTATCCAGTTGCATGTTGTGGGATTCAGGCCCAGACCGTGTGGCTTGGCAGCCAGCTCAGGATGAGAGCAAATAATGCCAAGCTGAGGTGTGTGTACAAGTGGTCAGTTTTAATCTAGGCACTTTAGAGATGACTTCTTAGGCACAGGAACAGTAGGGGTGGAAAGGGGAAGATTTGAGACATGTTGTGAGAGCACATAGAGAAAAGGGAGACTAAAATAAGTCTGTAAATACAGTAGTAAACTGGTCAGCACTGGCCTGAAGTACACACCCCTGCACTTGTCTGTGAGTTGATGCTGTGGACAACTTGTCTCACCTCATGTGTCAGCAGTGGAAGTGGCTGGAAGCCCTCAGGCAGTGATACATTCCTTTCGAGCCAAACATGGTAAAGTCAAATCAAACCTGGCAAAGAAACTGTTGAGTTCATCAGCCAGGCTGGCATTGCTGGTGGGTGTGAGGTGTAGCTTTGTAGCTTTCCTTTTTATAGTCTATAATGCTGTCTATTGTAGAGTTGTTACTGAAGCTTTTCAAGTTGGCTGCAGCTATGCTGTAAGCTACAGTATCACCAGCTTCAAAGGTAGTGTCCCGTGTTCGCAGCAGCTGTTTAACCTGATGGTTCATCCATGATGTTTGGCTTGAGAAAACACAGGATATTTTGTCAAAAGAGGAGGTGTACTCTACTGGGTGTACAGTGAGGGGATATATTTCACTGGCTGTTCCACAGTGGCTGTGATTACTCAGTAAAATGTTAAAAATCATTCATGTAAGAATTGTGTTTGTTGAAAAAGTGCAGGGAGCTTGTACTAGTTGTCCAGATATATGATACACTGTGTGCACACAGTTTCTCCTCATTTCTTTGCATTCCAAGAACCACAACAGTCGCACTAATGTGAAATACAGCACGTTGAAATAAAGTGGAAGTAGCCATAAGCGTTAGTCCTCAGTATTCAATGTGGCGAACTCGAAGTTTGTCTTGTTTTGTTGGTGATGACCTTGTGTTTGTGAGAAGGACACTGAGGAGAGGCTGCTTGAGAAAGCACGGAATATTTTGTCAAAAGAGGAGGCGTGTGCATGTTTGGCTTCGCCTTGAACCTTGCTGAAAGGCCAACCATGGAACCCTACTTCTCCCCGAAACACGAGTAAAAGACTTATTATAGAAAGTAACTGTCAATGAAAAAATACTGAGATGACGAAAACTGCAAAACTGTGAAAACATGACACTGCATCTGGTCAACATGCATGACAAAATCATGACAGAATCCAGACTCCTGCAGTCTGAAAACAGCAACTGTTGAGTTAAAATTTCTTTTATAGATTCTTTTCACATTATGTGAAAAACACTCTTCAAAATGTCTCTCAGTTCCCCTAATAAGACTGACCTTCTAAAATGTACAGTCCTATTAGCATTCCTCCTTGAAATCAATTATGTATAGTGAGCTGAAGTGCTTGAACAGACACTTCTGTCCATTTTTTAACAACACTTGAGGACACATCACAGACTGAGGGTCAAAATATCAAAGCACTGCTTGAAGCTATATTTTCTCTTTTTTTCCCCAGTGACCCCACAGTCAATTGTCACTCGATGGCCTAAGAGTCCATCCTAATTTAATGAAAACAGCAAGACAAATCCTTTATGTAGCATAATCTCCAACTGACACGAAAGGTAGATCTCCCTTGACACTTATCCCTAAGTTTCATTTTACTTATAATCATCTCTCTCAATTGTTAAAAGGCCAAAACAGTTTTGGAGATTGAGTGGGGCCAGTGAACTTAAACAGCTTCAGGAAATGTAGCAGAACATTGAGGTGGCAGTTTGTTTTGCTCTTGAAAGTCCTCTTGAAAACCCTCAGCTGATCCCCTGTGCTGATTGAGCAACAGACTTGTAGAGTGAGCTGTGTTCTATTTTTCTCCAGGCAATTCAGTTTCTTACACTCTGATTTTAAAACGAATCGGTTTACAGATTACAACATCATCAGCAGGGCTCTGTAGTGCATGAATAAAAGTGAATAATCAGTATGGTCATTGTTAAGCTTGAATCATACAAGCTTACGACAACACATTTCGGTATTTTTGAAACTGCTACAGTTCACTTGCAAAAAAATGTACAGCTTTGTATGTATGAGGTAAGTTTTGTTGGCAAAAGTCACCTGGTGAGTCACTGTGACACGGTGTCAGATATACTGTACTTCATGCATTAGAATTCCTTTTACTTTGTGGCACCTTGTAAGATTGCGGCCTGCAGAGTTCCTTATCTGTAGGTATGATGTGAGCTGTTAGACTGTATGATTGTGAAGTTACATACTATGTCCAGTTATGTAAACTCAAATGCATCTTTTCTAGTCTCATTCTGTCACACTGCTTGACTCTGAAGTTCCAGGAGATTTTGAAATGCAAACATTTCAATATCACACAACTTCATTCCTTTATCTTACAAACCTTTATCTATGTTTATGCAACACACCATAGAGGACTGTGTGCTCTGCAAAAGAAACTTGAATTCAGTGTTTCCTGGCCAGTGATGTAACTAAAGCCCTATTTTAATGAATGCTCTCTCGAAAGCACAACCAGCACATTTCACAATATTTTTAATGCATGAGATGTTGTTATACATTTAACTCTAATTGTACTCAATTCGGCCTTTTATAGTCCAATTAAAAATTCTGTCCCTACAGGCTTTAAAAATTTGCACAGGAGAGGATATTACTCTCAGAGAGCATATTGCCAAATTTAAGGAATCACACTATTATTTATTTAAGAATGAAAAAGCTAAATGCAAGATAATATTTGAAATATTTATAAGTTTTAGACTTCTGTACACGGTGTTTTATGTATTTTAAAGCTTGCGGTGATAAAAATATGTTTGCACAGTCACATTATGCAAAGTCATTTTGCGATGGAAGGCTGGTTTACACAAGATGAACCATTTGAGGCTTACGGTTAAATTATTCACACAAGTGTTGGGGTAATGCCCTCAGTGCTTAACTGAACAGTAACCAATAAAAATACACATGACATGTATATTGTATTATAATATGCCTGGAAAATCCCAAACAGTGGACATAGGCGAGTCTAAGGTGAATAAATTTTAGTCAAACCAAGTTCTTTCCATCAGACAAAACAGGGCCCAGTACAAGTGGCAGCAAATTCATGTCATGCCAGCAAGTGCTCCAAAACAACAGAAAGGTCTCTAGTAGCTGTAGCAATAATGACACAAGTGGAGGAGAAAATCAGGTAATGGTAATATAGAGCAACAAAATCAATATAGGGTGTAGGTGAGGGTGGATTGTTAGGTCAATGAAACACCACAAAAAATATTTCCAATTGGCTGCCAACATTAAAAAATTAAAATAAAATTTAAAAAAAAACCCATATTTGACCCTTGTTTTTGCCTAACGAAAAACGTGTAAATTGTTGTCACCAGGACAAAGCACAGTGTGAACATTCCCCAAATTTTATCAAAGTCCTCATAATAAACTTTGGTTTGCTCTGGTAGTAATACCAAAGCACAACAACTCAGTCTACTTTTAGTCCTGCGTTCAAAATCTTATTTAAAAGTAAAAGCACATCAAAATAAACTTAAAGTGCCAAAAGCAAAAGCAAGCATCTATTATGAAGAATAACTAGTTTCAAAATATATTATACTGGATCATAATTATTGTCGCACTATTTATTACTATAGCTCCAGCTAATATTGATTTATACTTTGATAACTTCAGCTACTTTCAGAGTATTGAATAATCAGCTACAAGGAAATGTAGTGGACAGTGTTATAATGCTGAGTGTTAATTTCAACTTCTAAAAAGGAATTCTCTGTCTGTACCAGCCTTGAAACCTTTACCTGTAATTCCGTAGCAAGAGCGGTGGCTCTGAGTTGTATTGTTGTTAATATATTCTCAACATCTCATATTCTCTCTTAATTAAGCCCATAAAGGTAACCCCACAATTGAAAGGCTATTTACTTATGCTTCTGAACTACAAACATTGTGTCTCATTAAAAAAGCTCAAAACCCCCCTAAAAGGCGGCAGGAAGGTTACCCTGTGAATATTATATTTAAGTAGGAGAAATTTTGTCACCTTTAAGTCTTTTCTTCCCTGCCATTTGATTAGCGCTAAGATGGCTTTGCTTGCAAATCACTGATGAATAAAACATTTGTTTGTAGGTCCCAAACAGCGCTGTTGTGAATGTTAATCAGGATGACAATGTCACATTTTGAGGAAAATTCATAATCATTTCTGAGTCCTTACACCACAGCCTATATAATATGTATAATATTGAGTTTGAATTATTTCATGTATAATATACATACGCTTTAGGCAACTGTTGTTCTTACAGTCAAAGTAAGTTGAAGTCAGGACTGTCATTGACATAATATAGCTAATTAAAAATATATTTACAAATATATTAAAAAAGCATATACTCTTGTGTGATGCATCACAATTTCTGCCTATTCTACTAAAATACGGCCAAAAATGTGCTATAATCAGTCCAAAAAGGAGATGGGTGATATCGCTTCCCTTCCAAACCAAAATCCCCATTCACACACACATCCACATCCACTCCCTTCCTTCCTTCTTCCCCTCTAGTGTCTCTCTTTTCCTCTCTCCCCAGTTGGGATTATTTACCACTACATCCAGCAGACTGGAGCTCCACAGCTTCTCTGCCCCGGGAACGCCTGCAGCCATGCAGCAATCAAAGTGAAACGTCATCCTCTACCACCTGCACCCATGGGAGCTGGGGAACGGAGAGGAAAAGGGGGGCAGAAGAGGAGAGGAGGGGGAGAGGACAGTAAGGGTGAGGAATACAGACAGGGGGACAGAAAAAGGAAAGAGGAAGACGAGAGTCTGAAACCTCAGGGATTGGGAGAGTGAAAAGGAGAAAGCAGAGGAAAAAGCGAGAGAGAAACACTGGCAGCAAATGCTTCGTCCCCACATGGGCTGGTCTGAGACCCACAGTGATGCAAGAAGGAAAGGAAACATGGGGAGAGAACAGATGGAGACCGAGGGAAACGCAAAAGAGGATTAGAGAATGGGAGACAGATAGCAGGATGTAGGATGGTAAAACTGAGGATCAGATGACGATGAGATCAACTGTTGACAGCATACCTGATTGAGACACAGTGGGAATGAAAAAAATGATTGAGGAGAAACAAAAAAAGACAAAAATAGAGAGAGGAAAGAGTGAAAGTGAGATGAAGCAGGGAACACAGAAGTCGTATAACTTCACCTAAAAAACCCTGCAGGCCGAGATAGAAAAGAACGGAAAAGAGAGAGAGTAAAAGGAGGGGAACAGGAAAATAGTGAGGTCTAAAGAAAGACAAAGAACAAGCTCGGAGAGTTGGAGGCATTAAAATTAAAAAGGTGGAGGTGGGGGTTCGACAGCTTGAAAGAAAGAAGATTAATGGAGGCACAATTGAGGAAAAACTGATTTGAAGGTAAAGAGAGAGTCTCAACAGAGGAATTCAGGGACACAGACAAGTCAGAGGGATCAGGAACAGGAATAAATATATACCAGCAGACCAGTAGAGAGAGTGTGGTATATTCAGTGAGCATAAAGAAAGAGAAGGCCATAGAAAGCACAAGAAATACTTGCTTCTGTAAAACTGATAACATGCATGTGCTAAGTTTACTTTTCTAAAGATAAAATATGTTTGCCCCAACCCAAATCAGTGCAAAGATTAGAACCAGATCAAACTTTGGCATGAGAATACATTAGCATTGTTAAAATGCTAGATTTATTTCTAACCACATTGTGCTGCCGGGAATGAAAGACAAGCGTTTTCATTTATTTCAACATTTCTTATCCATTTGCCCTCCTTGACATCTTACATTATCATGTAGCCTGTAACTGAATCTATTATATACATAATGACATTGATTCCATGGTCCTTTGCATTTACATTGACCTCTATTAAACATGCATTGTGATGGATATAAATATACCAGAATTAAAACACGGCCGGTGACTCAGAAACGTGCAGTGACATTGTGAGTGTTAGATTACAGTCTTAGAGAGGCTTTTTTTTTTTTTAATGTATAGCCATTTCACCAATACCTTGATAAGAATGAGTATTTTCAGAGTAACCAGAGAATTGGCTGGTTGTTTTAATCAGCAGTTTTGAAAAAGTCATCTCTCAGTGATTGGTATTTTGCAACAGAAATTTCTCTAGGATAGGAACCTCAGCAAACTATTCCATTATAAACTCCAAAACAAAAGTCAATAGCATAATTCATAGGTTTAAGGAGTAATAGATAAACACATCACCGGTCACTCTAAGCTGGAGGAATACAAAGCCATTTGCACCACAAAATGACACACCGCACCCTTACCTTCCGCCAAAATTCAAAATGAAACGTAAGAAGCAAAGTCATGAAAACAAGATGGATGAGCTCATCACGCCACACAACACATAACTGAAGAGAAAACAATTTAGGATTTTTCTAAAGCTGCTACTGTTGAAACAGTGAGGAATAAGAGAGTCTGTATACCTGCCCTTGATATGCAGGTTTCTCCTCAGAAAGGCTGGACTATTGTAGGTTACACAGTAAATACACAAATTAGTTGGACAACAGCAAACAGATGCTTATTAGGAGACAATCCTACCATAAGAAAAGACCTGCTTGTGTGCACATGATTTTTATTTATTTAATGTCCAACACAAGCAGAAACTCTTTCCTTTATTTTAGCTTTACACGTCTGTCTGGATCCATCTGTAATTTAGAACAGTCAAACTCTTTGAAGCGGGGTCTCAAATGAAGTGAAGCCATGATGTACCGCCTCGAGCGCAAGCTTTTCCCCTAATAGCTGCCAATGCAGAAAGCTCAGTCGATCCCCAATTATACCATGATAAAGTTAGTTTCTCTTAATAGTCCATTAACGTAATTATCACACGCAGTAATTGCCTTTCAAAATAATGGGCACCAAAATGGCCCAGTAGCTGAATTTTGATAAGCTCAACACCTAAATTAGACCCATGATGTTTTACCTGAGTGATAAAAATGCATCAGGGAGTGATTAAACCACAGGAAAAACAGTTTCTGAGATCATTAAATGCTCAAACGGCACAGTTTCTCCTTTGAAACCCCATGAACAAGCCCAGGAAACAGACAGATCTGTAAACTAAAATTTGAGCAAATAATGGGGGAAGTGAGAGGGCTGCGGTCGCTGTGGCAAACAAATGAGAAGTTAAAGAAAGTCACAAAGGAGAGAGGAGTATGATTAGAGAAGGAAGCGGCGACTTTAAAATGAGACTCAACTACAAAAGAAAACAGGAAAACGACATAACAGAAACAAACACAGAAAGTGATAAAAACAACAAAGCAGTGCATCAGACAGAGAGGGAAAGAGAAGGTGTGATGAAGGAAGGTGTGCCTGGATGCCTGCTGGGCCTCCTCTGAAGTGACAGCCCGATAAACACCTGAGACTCAGACGATGATGATGGGCGTCAAGGAGCGAAATGCAGCCCGGCTTTTGCTCGCTTCCTCTCGTCTGGTGATAATGGTAATAAACAGCAGCATAAATGAGCTTGCCACCTGTGTGTGTGTCTGGATGCGTATGTTTGCAGCATAAATGAGCCACTCTCTTTGGTTTGACAGGGCTTTATGGATGGTGTGCGCATCGAGAGGAGAAAAAAAAGGCAGATCCATTTGGGCCGTATATTAGAGGAGTGCAAGGGTGGCCAGCACTTCATCCGCTCCCCTCTCCCACCGTCTTAAACCTCCTCCTTCATTCACTTTTTACTTTCTAAACCCACTAAGTTTCCGTCTGCACGCTTGTCAGGACAGGCTTTTCTCTGTAGTTTCTCTCTGGTGTCATCTTTATTATCACTTCAGTTTAAATAAAAGTGTCTCCCTCGTCATTTTGTCTTTATCTTCATCCTCAGAAGGGACTGTCAAAAACAGAATGAGCCTAAATCACAAGTGGTGAGATATTTATATTTAAAAAATGGTTATTATTGATTATTACTGAAAAGCTGCTTCTACAGCAGAAAAGAATAGACAGCCAGACATCTAGTCTTCAGTTTAGCATTGGGAAGTCAAGATAATTAATAAATTTGACTTCAATTTCTGTCATCTGCTGTGGATGAAAGCGTGACAAGCTCTTAACAGTGTTTGAGTTTGATTAAGTCTTAGGCAATGTTAACAGAGACAGACAGCATAACAAGTGGCTGTATCAGCTGTTAGCCATGTGCATGTTTGGCGAACACGACTGCGCGGCTTTTGCAAGTCATGTGTGCGTTGCCTAAAAGCCATTTCTTTGTGCAGTGTTTGTTATAGCTGTGCTTGTCTGTGGATGCACATTCTGATCCAGCAAAACGAGGGAGAATATGTGGCGTTACTGCAAACGGAAATATGCTGTCAGATAAATTAGGCAACAACTTCAATGAAGAGCTGCTCAGTTATGAGTAAAGTACAGTACTTAACAAGTTTAGTTTTTTCTTGTTAAAACACAGATTAGACTTGGAGCTTTATCCCTTTGGGCCCTGTTATGTGGAGGGGATGGGCCTGTAATTGGCCAGCAATGCACTGTAGCTGAGCTTTACCGCCATCATACTGAATCTGGTCTTGGATCAGCAAAATTTTTGGATTAGCCTGCTAGCAAAGAAGTGGTTGACCTTAATTATTAATAATGAGCTGCATACTAATGCCCCAGAAATTATGTAATTCCTGACAGGGTTCCCAACAGTGACTGCTTTAATGCATCCCACTTTAGCATTATATTCAGTCACCGCAGCTCATTGTAAATTGATTGTGTTGTTGGTAAAAAGTAGGGTGAGAAAGAGGAGGGTGAGTCTGAAAGCAAAACTCTCAATTTACCAACTGACCTATTCAACCCTAACCCGTGGTCATGATCTCTATGTAGAGACTGAAAGGAAGAAATACAAGAGTTTGAAATTAGCCCTTCTTGCAGTGTCGGGGCTCACCTTCTGGGGCAGGGAGGGGAGCTCCATGTGGAGAAAACAGATCTTTCACACCAAAAGAAGCCTGTTGAAATGATTCAAGTATCTCATCAGGATGCCACCTGGATACTTCCCTGTGGAGGTATTCTGAGCACATGTAACCAGGAGGAGAACCTGGGGCAGTAAATATCCCACCTGGCATGGGAAGAAGTCAAGATCTCCCACAGGAGAAGCTGTAGGTCATGGATGAAAGAAACAACGTCCATTACCTGGACCCAGTAAATCTTTGTAGTGAGTCAGCAGCTCCTTCAGACATAACAATTACCATTACAATGGTAAATCAACATATATACATATACGGTATATATAAAGTCCTGTGTGTGTGTACTTCTATTACTACAGATCCATTTTCCATGTTGGAACAAACAAAGGTTTCCCCTAATGTAAATTATTAAGCTTTGTGCAAACCTTGCTTCAGGGTAATAGTGAGGTCAGATTCAGGTTAAAGTTAGGGTGCAGTAGAGTATAGTAAAGGTGGAAATAAATGTCAGTTAAAGTAATGTCCTCTGAAACAATGGAAACACGACTGTCTGTGTGTAGGCAACAACATCCCGCTGGATCCACATCTCTGAACCAGCAAGGGGAGATCAATGGGATCAAAGATTCACTGCTTTTCTGTCTGCACCACACTGTTACTGGGAACCCTGAATCCAAGGGTAACACACACACACACACACACACACACACACACACACACACACACATGCATCTATATACTGTAACCACAAACCACACAACTCCCATCGAATGACTGCATATCAAACAGCACCTGTCCAAGTGGGAGTAAGACTAGTGAAGCAAATACAGTGAAACCAGAAATAATCATATTTTGTGCACCTCTGTAGCATGTTTGCACATTTGTATTAGTTCACACAAGACAGTGCTTGTGCTTCATACATGTGTATATGTTTATATGAGCAAGGAGTTGAGGGTGATCAGTCTCTGTGTCAGTAGGTACGTTAGCAAAAACAGATCTAACACCTTTGAAAAGTGTTTCGTGTAGCAGGAGCAATTAAAGGAGAAAAGAAGACAGAGGAGGAAAGTCACCCGTCTAATGAAAACAGCCTCTGTTTTATCACTTCAGTGGGGAGGCAAGCAGAGAGGATGGCATGCAGTATTAATGATGGGGAGCAGAACAACTTTAGCAGAACTCCTCTTGATAATACTTTATACGTGTTAGTTTTTTAATTGCTGTTGTTCTTTTCTGACTGATTCAGTTAATGTGGTTAACAGATGATTTGAAAAAAGTTGATGCCCAGTTATAAATGGGATGACTTTGTTTAACCCCACTAATGGAAACGAATCAGAGAAACAAACAAACAAAAAAAAAGACAGCAGCATACTTCATTGATTACAGAGCACATTTATGTTCATGTAATTAAACACTGGCCATCAAGAAAATGTTAAGAGTATTTAACTTTACTGTCATTAAACCATACATTTAGGTTTTTACAGAGTCTAGCCAAAAATAGTCAAAATAAAATACTGTGCCACTTTGAGGTTAAAAAAAAAATAGCACTATTCTTCTTAACTGAGTCAAAAGGCAGCACACAGATAAGGAAAAGGCACACAATAAAAAATAAAACTGATGTACCATTTGTGTATTTTCTTTACCAGTGTTACTACAGCGTTGACATAACAAGTGTTGTTATGATCCTGATGGGTTCTATCATTTCAGCTGCGGTGACCAGTCATTAAACTGAGCAGGTGTTCCTTTTTGGCAAAAACATTTCACACACCTGAGTATCCTCACTGCGAGATCCCCTGTAAGCCCCCCTTCTCTCTTCCTGTTTCCACCTCAGATGCATTTAATGGTGCGAAGCAGATTTGATGAAGGCAGACCTCGATCAGCCAAGTATAATGAGCTAATTAGAAACCCCCTCATTTACAGATTTAAATTTTTTTCTCACAGTGTTTCTGTAGAACCTGCATTAATGTTTTCCAATATCCTGTTTTAATGTGAAATGCATTACTTTAGTTTGAACTTCGGCTTTTGATTCATAGTGAAAATTATAGACAGCTACTGAAACTGAAAAGTACCCAAGCATTATTAGTACCCAATTATTCTACTTTAATGTTATGATTACCATTGTGGTTTTTTTGCACACTAGCAAGAGCTTCCCTGCCCCAGAAGATTAAGTTTTGACACATTTTTATTTAACTTAGTCATCATAAGATTTGTCTTGAAAATTACAATGTGTCATTCTGATTAAACTGTCTTCTTAATACAGAGGATCAAATAAATGTACTACACAATGCAGCTGACATGATGAACAAACAGAGTTTAGCTACTCAATCCATGTTTTTGTTCAACTGTAATGAGCAGAGATGAAGCTGTGTTGTTCTGGACGCTTCTGTTGTGTGCTGAGAGGTTTACTGTGGGGATATCAGTCAAATACGAGCAGTTATAGCTCATTCAAATGCTAAAAGCAAACCAGTCAGCCAACCAACCATTTAGTCAGTCAATCAATCCATCACCCCGGCAGTCAGTCGACCAAACAGTGTTTGACAAATTGAATGTTTCTCTCTGCCCATTATCCATTCATCGCATTCAAGAATAATCAAGTCTGCTCAACCTTACTTCTCCCACTGTCTCTCTTTAAGGCCGTGCTAAAGGCAAAGCGAAACCATTGATGTGATTCCTTTTGTCATCCAGATAACTTAACAATTTGCAACCAGGGTTCATTCACAGTGTATGCACACAAGTCGCGTTTTAGCTAAATGAGGCATCAGTAAATTAGAAGGCAATCTGAAAGCGACGAAAGGGTAAGTCTTCCTCTCCCCTCCCTTTGCCACTGTGTTGTTCTTCCTTTTCAGTGATATCCCCCATTCCTCTGATCTGTTACATTTGCTGACTGTGCAAAACAGTGGAGATTAAGGTGGGCAAAGGATTCCCTCTACACTGCCTGATCTATGATTGTCTAATGTGCTGAGAGGCTAGGTTTTACCTTGCAAGGCCTTTTAACACTGTCGAGCAACTGAGTTTTTGAGAAAACTGAGCGCTAAACAAATGTAAAATTAAAAACTATTATTAAAACTACTATTAAAACTATTATGAGGTTAATTTTGTTTTTGATTGAAAATATTGTAGATGGAAGTTCTTATACATACCTACAAACAGTATCAGTCACACTGGTGTCACTGTTGTACTTTGAAATTGCTTCAATAAATGAACTGTGTAGGTCAGCAACTGAATGCACTCTCTGCATCTGTGTCCTGAGGTCACTAATTGTCTCAGTCAAGGCCTCCTTGTTCTCCATGAGTCTGCTCAAGTCCTTGTCCTTATGGTTGTCCATATCACAGTCTGCATCATAAGTTTTCACTAAACTTATATTTTAGCATAACTAAATTCAACATTGTAGATATTTGCCTCAATCAAAACCCAGGGGGGCAACAGTATTTCACTTAACAAGCAGCTAGCTTATAGTTTTAATACCAAAAACAACACTTATTGACTGAATGGGTGCATTTATACGGCCTGTGTGTAAAACTGGCATATCCACTTGTTTGTGTGCAACATTGTACAATAATCAGTCAGACTGATAAAGATATGATGCATAGTTAATATTGTTTAGGAAAGAATGTAATGTAATGTAATATAGTAACTACAGAGGCCTAAACAATGTTTTTGTACAACTTCAAAAAGCCTACAGTATAATAAATCAATAACATTATCTTGTGACATTAGATGTCCCAAAAGATTTGTTTCAGAGGAATATTCTCCAACACTTTAAGTTATTTTTTTTTTTTTTTTTAAACTTTTTTGCCTTTATTATATAGGACAGTGGAGAGAGACAGGAAACATGGGTAGAAGAACATGCAGTAAATGGCCATGGGCTGGATTCCAACCCATAACCACATCAGGAACTATAGCCCCTGTTTATGGGTCACCCACTCAGCCAGCTGAGCTACCTGGGCACCCCATACTCCAACACTTTCAACAGAAGCTATATTACTTTCATTAAACCGTTTTGCATTACAACAAACACTTTAGAAAGTTGAAAGTATTTTTGGAATATCCTTCAAGGACACCCTGAGATAAAACTTGCTTGATTAAATGTCATTATCATCCAGTACATCTGATAGATTGTATAAATTTTATTTTTCTGCATTTTCTTTAGCTTTTGACAAATTAAATGATATCCAAATGACTCAAAATTGGCTTGGCTTACAAAATGAATTTCCAAAGTGAACACTGGTTTTAGGAACTGTCAGGTACCAAGGTGAATATGGATTGAGGGGGAATCAGATTAACTGTGGGGCACCAGCTGAGTTGAATATTATCTATTCAACTCCGCCTGTTTCCCTGTAATTGAGAGAGTGTAACTGACACAAAACACACTGCCTATTACAAGGTGGGATCGAGAAATGTGGAGACTATGTCTATAAAAGCCAAATACCCTATCTGGCTAAAGTTTGGCAGCTTTCCCCTTCGAAGTACTCATGCAGCAATGCACCACTTCCAATACTGTTGCCGTGTGTGTAACATTCTCTGGAGGTCCTGTGCTGTAAACGTGTCAAGCAGCCTGGTATCATGAAATGTTGTGTATATAAACAGAGAGTCAGTGTTTTAACATGCCAAGTTATCCGAATGCATGGTTTGCATTTGGAGTTTCCTTGAATGCTATCACAAGCAACCCTTTACCTCAAAATTCTTTTTGTGTAAGAATAAAAGGAGTTGCAGGGAACCAAATCTGCTAAATAGGTGGAGTGTGATGATTGGGTTCAGGTGGACAAAAAAAAATCTGCCTTTTCATCTCTGTTTCTTGACATTTGGTGGAACAATTGCATCCACCACAGCTCAGGTCCTTTTCTCTAAATGTTCTTCTGAAGGCACCACCTTGCCTTACAGTAGAACTTGGTATTGAGATTTTGACCCTGGTGGACAAAATTTAAATGTGCAATATCGAGTAAAACAGCGAGTGTGGTCTTGGTCACGTTTTTGATCTCATGTGCCTTTATCAGTCTTGGAGACTGCAGTAACTTCCACTGTTTGGCCTTTGGGTTGTACCCACAGATCCAACTGTTGTCATCACATGAAGTACAAGATCCCTGAAATGAAGGCTGTGTGAGTGTATGTTAATATTTGTTTTCTGCACAAGTTTGTGGCCCTATAGGTGAAATTGCAAATGTGCACCTGCTGTGCTCGTGTTAAAACAGGACTTCCAGAGAGGGTTCCAACTTTCCAGTTTATCACTGAAAAAGAACACTACTTCAAAAGGGATGGTGACCAAACTTAAGTCAGGCACGGATTTTTGGGGGGTTTTCTTTAGGCACAGTATTGAAACTTCTTGAGTACACCTCGTAATGTAATCAAACAACAAATGTGGAGATCTTGTCTTATAGTGGATATCATTGCTGCTGCATCTGTGGATCTTAAGCTGTTTTACACAGAGATGAGAAAATAATATAGCCTGATAGCTGTCAGTGAAACTGTGTGCTTGTTTGCTCTTTTATTAGTGTATGTATTTACATATTTGTGGTTTTATGCTGAAATGTGGGAATAGCTCAGACCAGTCTTTTTTATGGGAGTGATACTTTTGACTTAACACCTACCATCATTCATGAAAAGGTGACTTTTTGGAGGTGCAGAGATTTTATCCAACATCAGCACTGTCCCACTTAACCCTTCACACCAGAGACCTAATCTGCTGTTCACAGCACTTTCAGAATGGACTCTCAGAGGTTTCACACCCTGCTCTTCTTCCTGTTAGCTGGACACAATGAAGAATAGTGGCAGAATCAGTAACTGTAGTCCACTACAACAGCCACATATCATAGACTGAGGATCCTTTGGTGGCTCTGGATGAAAGATGATATCATGGGTTCTGTTGTCATCCAGTGTCATCGTTTTTATTGATTCAGTGACAGATTAGCCCCAAGGGAAGCAGCATTGGGAGACTGTGTCTGTTTCTTGTTTTTGTTTCTTGGATTCTTGGCATGATGCAGTTGACATAGGGTGTATTGATTGGGCAATTATTGCAACACTTGAGACAGCTAGGGTCAGGGGGGTTTGAGTAGGAAGAGCATGTGTACATGTGGTGTTAGAGCAGCGGGAAAATCGTTCTGTATTGACGGAAAGCAGCTACAACTTTTACACAGAGGCTTGATCAGATGAGGAACACACGCCCTCCCCAGGATACCGCTGGTATACCATCAAGATGAGGGCTTTACCAGGAACATGATAAAATTGATCCCTGCTTTTCCTCGGCTCAACCGCTTGTTCATTAGTGTGCCAGCAGCGGTAGGTAATTTATTGGTACATGTGAGTATTGATTTGGACTGGAGTATGTATAGCCTTGCTGAGCAGAGCAAAGGACCATGTAAACCAACAAAGAAAAGAAAAGCTCTTTGTTAAAAGAGGAATCTGCTCAGGGCTTAATTGCTTTGTGTTCAGAGAAAACTGGTTGGTCTCAAAGACCTCAATAGTCTGGCAAGCTACTCAGTATTCATGTGGTTTTACAGATATCAGGCCACCTCCAGCTCCATCTAAACAGCCTGATCTTTTCTTTTCCTGTGTGGCATAAGAGGCAAGGAAAGTGAAACACCAGCGAAGATTGTTGTTAATGATGTCTAAAATCAGCCTGTGTGGTCAGTGGGTCACAGTCAGGGGATTGTATGAGGACAGCAGACAAAAAGTACCTACCCACTATCAGCTCCCAGAGGACTTTAGTAAAAGGACTGCACCAAAAATAAAAGAGGCCTTAATTGATGCTTTAATTGCCTGTTGTGTTTCAACAAGATTAGAGCTGAATGACACATATTTAAACAGAGCATTATGGCTTTTTAGAAAGTGAATCAATAACAGAGGAGGAAGTAAGGCCCTCTCATGTACAGTGCAGTGAAAACTGAGAATATTGATGCAAATCTGTCAAATGCCACTAAATTTATCTCGTTGGGTTGTGCTTAACAATGCAATCTCAAAATGTATTCATAGTAGTACAAAGAAACAATGTTTTGGCAAAAGAAGCCATAAAAATGAACCAAGTGAGTCATTAATTTTGTTGCAAGGGAGGAAGAGTGACACATATAATGAGTAAATAATGAGCAGCAGGAATAATGAGTACATCATCACTACCACACCATCTGTACCACAGTTGTCCAAGTACTGGCTGAGGCAGTGGTGTTTTACTCAAATTTACAACTCACACATATATTATTCACCTAGTTTTAGAGAGCCGAGCAAAAATAGGCGGGCTAAAGATGCTCAATATGAGCGACATTAATATTTACAATACCTCTTAGAGACTTTTAATGACTTCAATTAATATTGTATAAACTACTGGCTTGGTAAGAAAAAAAGGTGCAGAACAGAGAGAGACAGACTAAAGAGTAATGAAACAGTACACAGATATTGGATGCAAACAAATACTCATACATGTATGCAGTGCATGCACATTAAAAATGGATTGACAATTTCTGTTTAGACATAGAAGAAAGATAGACTAACATACGAGCATACATGCACACACATACATATACATGCACCCACAGACACTTGGTAGGCCGTGCTCTAGACACCCTCCAGAGTACGATGGGGGCAGGGGAGACAGTGATGGATTGCAGGCACATCTGGGCTGTAATAAGTAGGTCCCGCATCCCACCTGCATTCAGCAGGAGGCAGAAATCCTGCATAATGGTTTCACATAGAAGGCCAGGTACCCCGGGCTGTATAATGCCTTGTCAGCTTGCGCATGTGCGTCTTGTCATTACTGGATTTACTACTCAGAGCAGCATAAAGCAGTCCTCCAAGGTGTTTGGTTCTACTGTGCTTGAAAACATTCGATACAAGCTGTATAAGCTTGAAAACAAGATGGCAATAGCATGGACTATTTGTAGAAACAAAATTATCTTTCTGAAGTAAACATACATTTTCTGGTTATGAAAGATAAGAATTAGACAGTCAAAAACACTGAGCTCTGGAGTTATATTGTTTTAAAGCAGACATATTTTGCACATTTTTATTCTGGGAGTCCACTAAAGTAGCTTTGCATGATTAAGAGTCCCAAAAAAATCCATATTTATATCCTATTGTCCGCTATGCAGTCCTTCAGCGGAGCCTCTTCCTAAAGCCAGGCATTATTTTCTCTTTAAAGCCCTTCTAAAAGCCCACGTTCTTCTGAGTAGCCAACTTTCGGAAGCCTGTCATGGAGCAGCACCCGGAGCTTGTCAACACTGCCAGATCCTCTTGCTAATGCAGAAGGAAGTAACATAACTTCTTGTTCTTGATCAGCAAATGATGACTCCTCAAATCTATCTGCACATGTTTGAGTCCAGATCCGATCTTGGGTATGAGAGCGGACAGTACAAACATTTGTAGCTACAAAGATTAGAGCAGAATGCTTCTGTTTGCCAAATATTACATTCATGACGTTTATTGTGTAAAATAACAGCAGATTTAGCAGCAGCTGTTGAAAATGTAGTAACACGTGGACTGAAAGGGAAAATATCTGGCGTAGAGAAATACCAAAGGCTACACTGCTACTAAAATTTTATTTTGATTTCACAAAATGACTGTATAGCGTCTCTCTGCACTGGTGGTTATCTGAATGCTGGAGTTCATTCATTTCCTTTATTACAACTCTAGTAGACTGAGAAGGTGTGCCTACTTTTACCAAAAACGCTGTAGTTTAAAAGGCTTTTGGATTCAGTGTGCTGTGCCTGGAGCAGATGATCATAAAGAAGACCATGATGAGCTGATGTCAGCAGAGAAAACAGAGAAAAGCCCGAGCTTTACCACTGAATCAGTTAAGAAAGGCATAGGATGCTTGTGTGACATGTTTGTGAGTGAATTAAACACAAAATTATTGTAGGGCTCCTGTCAAGGATTTAAAGAATATACTAAACTGTAACACTCCATTGTAACACACAAAAGACGTGTCTTTTTCAAACACTTAATAAAATGCCTGATAGAGATCTCACAGGTGCTGGAATGAGACAACAATCGATCGCCCACAAAAAGCGAGGCACAGAAAACTACCACCTGCAATAATAAGGGCAGTCTATCCTCATCATGGTGCATCTACTGAGGTAGGCTACTATAGCCTCAATAGCTCTTTAAACCAAATGCACCTGGGGGAAATATTTCAACTTAATTTATTAGTTCCTTGTTGTGTGGTTTTTGTTTTTTTGTGTGTGTGCAGAAACTCTTTAGACTCAAAGCTGAAAAATACATTTATATTCAACACGGATAATTTTCTCCAGCTCTCCTGTTATATCTGTTTGCAGAATTTTATTATTTTTCTCAAAGTGTGACAGAGCCAGTATTTATTTATTTTTTTATTTGAATGGTGTTTTTATATATTGCTTTATAAAAACAGATGCTGCAACAAGCTTTTCATATTTAATTAAGCATGGACCTTTTAGCACATTTAAGACCAAATCAATTATTTCTAAGTGTTTAATTGATTGCCCTCGGGTCTATTGAATATGAGATAAGATGCAGTGTGTGATCTTAATATGGATAGTCTGTGACTGATCATTAGGGGCTGCATCTGCTAAGCCTGTAGGAAACATTAACGGCTTTAACCATACAGTGATTCATGTCAAACTCACACTGAGCAGTTGTGACCTGGTCATTTAAAGTGACAGATAAGTGGAGATAAGAAGCTGGCTGTAAGATTTACATTTTGAATGACATCAGTTTGTATTTCAAAGTAATACATTTTTTAACCTTAATTTTCTTTTTTTAAAGGTAAGAACTAAAACATATTTATGAAAGAAGAATAAAAAAAGATTTTCAACTATATTAAAGACATTCTTTGTGAAATCGGGTTCGCAAGTAATGGAGTGTATACAAGACTGTGTGTACAACAAGCTTTCTCATGACAGACACCTTGTCTTTGCTGGCAATTGCTTCCACTGGGGTCTGTTCACGCTTCAGCACCCTGACTGTTTGGGAGCCACTGACCCTTTACCACAGCTACTGACCGGCGCTGATGAAGTGCTTGACGGGTGGTTGTAAGACAGGTTGGATTAATTAGCTTGTGGGTTAGCTGGTGTTGAAACACCCTCTAGGAAGTATTACTGTGGGCGTGTAAAGCATCAAGCTCGACCCTGACCTTTTTAGGCTGGGGTAAAGAAAAGTACTATGAAGCGATCCCTGGAGGATGAAAACATGCTGCTGGTTCACATTGGGGGGGAATACTATAAACATCTTTCTTTTTAAATGGCTCTCTGTCTCTCTCACGGGGACCTTTGAATGAACTGTGCTGTTGCATAATGTTGTGCTGTGAAGAGGGCCATTGGTCTGCACTGCATGAGGATATCTGTGTTGTATTTTTTGTGTTGTGTTGTGAGATGTAAAGATGATCAAAGAACACTCAAACAACCTATAACACAACTTGGTTGAGAGAGATGCTGGTTAAAAATAAAGTGACGTATTTAGCTGGTAAAAGCCCTTATTCAGTTTAATACCCTGGGAAGAAATTATGTATTTGTTTTCTCTACAAGAGTTAGATAAAAAGGTTTATACCACTTTCATATTTGTATGCTTAATATGAAGCTACTGCACACTCTAACACTATATAACATTTCACAGGTGCTTGTCAGCATTGTTTGTGTGTTTTGGGACAAAATCTGGGTCACTTTTTTGTTTTGTTTTCAGGCTTTAATGCTAAGCTGAGCTAACTAGCTGCTGGTTGTAGTTAAGTCACTGAAAAGTATATTTCCCAACATGACAGTAAATTCATTTTTATATATTTTTTTGTTTGTTTGTTGTTTCCTTTGAGGATGTCCCAGTGGAAGTTCATTTGCCCCCAGTCCAATCCAAGTCATGTAATATTTAGTATCTGCTGCTAATGAGCATCATTCCAATATTTTCCCAGATAATACACACTTCAAGTATACTAAAATTAATCCAATGCATATGCTTTATAAATGAATAGCTCTGTAATGCATTAAGAAAAAAAAGGCATTTCTGCATCCTGGCTGTTCCTTAATGTTATGAATGATATTGTAAAGCTCTAGTAGGGTACTGTCTGAAGTGTGGTTTCGAGAGGGTAGAGTGTATCACAGCCCCACAAGCTCCGGAGAACAGCCCAAACCTATATTCTCTACATACATGTCAGAACACATATTGTACATTCGCTGTAGTACCTGGTTGCTCTCACTGTTTATTACTGTATCAACCTGGGTAGGTGATCTATTGAACACCAGAACATTGTGGAAGTTTAATTAGCAACTGGAACCATGACAGAAACCTCTGTAATGCTTAATGTCCTCTGACCAGAGCTAGTGTATATAATGCTAACCATCCTGTCATAACAGCAGCTTTCTCTTGTTGAAACTTGTTTAGTAATGGATATAAAAAAAAACTGGGCTTAGGTTGTAGATACTGATCACTTAAAAAATACTGTTTTTCCAATCTGTCATTAACTTCAGCCATTCCCCCCATGTGTACACAGTATAAGCTCTTCTCGATTTTACTGTATTTTTGTTTGCCCACTTGTAAACTGGACTGAATGAGGGCATTTTCTTCTCCAACATGTCTTTCATACCTGCAGAATTAGGCGGTGAAGTCTGTACCAGACTCATTATGAAAACCTCAAGTGTAATAGTGAAACGTCTGGTAAAGACTCTTGTCTGCCTGTTTTTATGAGAGCTGATATGAATCACTGTATCTATAACCCTTCTGTTGCACCGCAAAAGCTGTCATTTTTCTTCCTGTTCACATTTTTCCTCTTCTCCTGAACCAGTTTATGTCCCCTTTTAAATTCACTTCCTTCTCAGCACCAGGCCTGGGCAGTTGTCACAGTCAGCCAGAAAGCCAACGCAGATGATTTGTGACCTCTTATCTCAAGGCAACAACACAAAGTAGCTGTTTTGCTGTGTTGTATCCTGTGTGGCGAGGGCTTGATAGTGATCTCTGCTCTGCAGGACAAACAGAGGAGGGAGATTAGCAGAACACGGTCCTGTACAGGTTTTTAAGTAGCAAGACATGTCCTGACTTAAGGGTGAGGATATTTCAAATGTGGTAACTCCTCTCCCAACTTTTATTTGGGTGCTGTATCTTATACTGTTTTTTTCTTTTTTGTTGTTGTTGTAATTTTGGGAGAACATTGTATTCCGAATAAAGACAATGTGCAGTGCCACCACTCTGCAAGTCTCCCACAGCTCTCGGCTTCTGTACATCCAAGACGGCAGCACACTGCGATGAAGCCAATGAGCATTGTGACCTTCGCTTAGTGTGCAGAAACTCACGCAACACATCTATACTTTTTGACTTTCTGTAACAATGTGTTGTGTAGCAGTGTGGGTGGTGACTTATATATGTAATATTTTGTTAAGGCTGTCTTATGCAAACTCAGATGCAACATGCAGTATGAAGCTCCAACATAATTCTGATGGTACTGTAACAGTATTAAAGACCAGAGGGATTAACTCTCATGGTTCCTTTAGATAGACCAGAGTTCAGTGTCATTATTGTTAGACGATGACTTAATAAGACTCTCCCCGTACCTCATCTTAACCATCCATCTGGCCTCGTTTCAACATCAAGCAATATGGCGAAAAGGAAACACAAGCAACCATATCACAAAAGGTGCTGGCCTGTCCTTCACTGTTGGATGTTTTTTCTTCTTCTTATGGCTCAACCCATATCTGCACCCCTCTCCATCTGGCCCGCTGGCTCCAGATGCAACTGCCAGACTTTTTTCTGATTGGGCCATCTGGGCAGTTCTCTGCTGGAGCTCAATTGAAAGCAAATATAGTGTTATTTCTTGTTGGATTGCTCTTTTTTTAATGCGCTGCCTCCCAAAACTTGAACACACATTCAAACGGATGGCACAGACAAATGGAAAACAGCCTTTTGGGCAGAGTGCTTGCACTTTCTTGTCCTGAAAAAGAGAGGACAGTGTTATACAAAGAGTTTGATCTTGCATTGCTAAAAAGCTATATTTAGAATGAGGTCATTCATTGAGGTTACTCCATGTGGATAATGCTTTTCTCAGACAGGAGTGCTATCAGAGCACTGTGAACTAACAGTCAGAAAAACACATTGCATATGTGAAATCCACTAACAACCAGCATCCCTCCCTGATCTCTTGCTTCCCAGAATCCTGTGCAGGCCTGAACTTTCAGCTCCAGTGCAGCCATGTCTGGTCCTTAAATGCCACAGTTCGGCTAAGAGTGAACAACAGGTTTAAGGCACGCAATTCACAACTGAATGTAACTATGTAATAAAGACATGCTCTGCTGCTACTGTTCAGCCTGACTTTATATCTGACTCTAATCATCAAGTCAAAACCGGTGATGCTGTAGCTCTTATTAAACAACTAAATGACATCTTCAAACATATAAATAATTACATTTCTTTCTTGGTTGCAGCCTCAATCCAAATGTTCTCACTTGCAAACTCCATTTTATTCGCAAAACAGTCCAGAAACACAAACACCTTAGTGAAAAGCTCAATTTATTTCTTCTTCATTTCCTGAGCAATAAGTTTCATCCATCATCTCATATTGTTTTTTTTTTCTCTTCTTCCATGGCAGTGCTATTAAAAAGTCTCTCAGCAGATAGAAAAATATGTCTGTCAAAGCATCTAATAAATACTTTCTATTCTGTCTTCAAGTCACAATGAACATGCAGTCGCAGCGTGACAAGAATAAAAAAAATAACTCTACTGGAAATGATAGATCTCCTTGTATAATGTTTTCTGAACTTTTGAAGTTGAACACTTGAGTAATAGTCATATTGTCTGGAAACGCATGGCTTATAACATTAAACATTAGCAATATGATTAGGCAACAGAGTTATTAAAAATCCACCCATAGCTGACCATACATCGATATATATTCAAGAGGCTGAGACAAGACTTCTTTTATATACAGTCTATGGATGAGACAAATCCGGCAGTCATCTGTCTATCATTAGTATCTTTAAAGGCCGGAGCAGGCAATACACTGAAAGAACCGCAAAAGAAGACTGCATAAGAGTTATGAATGTGTACGTGTGTTTGTGTGTGCCTGCACCGTGTGGGGAGCTGTCTCTTTTCCTTTATCATCAGTGTCGAGGGCAATTATTCATAATAAAATGAGACACGGTCCTGACAGATAGCATGGGCGTGTCAAATCTCGTCCTTAGGCACAAATGGCAAATCAAGATGCAAGTCTTTCAGCTTTGTGAATGTGGACTTCAACATTTTCTTTTCAGGATTTTTCACTGTTTTTTATATGGCTGGCACTGTCCATATGAGAGCATGCATACTTGTACACAGCAGACACATGTTGCACAAATACTAATCCTAAGCTTTTTTGTTTTTTTTTTAAGGCACAGAGGCTTCAGAAAACAGAGGAGATGTGGAGGTGGTATCATCTGTCCACTTTCATAAAAAGGCAGAATGAACAAAAGCTGCAGATAGCAGATGCTATAGTACAAAAAATCTGTGAAAAAATGCAATTAAAATCTGAACTTCATAACCATCAGATTCACACTTTCTTTTTAGTATCTATACAGTCCTGCAATGGCTTTTATCAGTTTTCTCCAGATTTCTGCTTTCATGAATCAGTGTTGAATCCCACCTTGAAATCACTGTGAGCAGAGGTTACAAAATGTCTTAAAATTTATGGCAAAAATTACCACTTGAACTTTCTTTTCTTCATATTTTGTCCTAGACACATAAAACTACTTAGTTTCAACTGACTCTTCCACCAGTAAATACACTCCTTTTTTTTAACAATGACTCATAAAGCTATTCCGACTTTTATTCATGTTGACAGTTGCACAACTTTTCATCTGAGCTCAACTCTGTTTGGAGCTACTCTTACTTAGCTTTTCAGGAAAGTTTAAAATATAAAAGGAAGGTTTCACTAATTATTTGATTGACTTACCTATGATTGCAATCAGAAATATTCAACCCCCCCCCAAAAAAAAAAAAATTTAAGGATTTAGCAATTAAAGGTTTTTCGAAGCGCAAGATTCTCCTTTTGATGAGTTCCTTATAAAATACTGTATTTAGACAATGCATAATGTAGTATTTGTGTGTAACAGTATATCATGTTAAGATAGCCATGTCACATTTATTTAACCCTTAATAATGTTGTTTTTAAATCTTTCTGACAGTTTTTATGGCCTAAAGTGAAGTTGAAACATAATTAAGAATCAGGGAACTGTATAATGATCCTTCATTTGCTTCAGCTGTGATACATATATAAATCCCACCCATGAAGGTATTCAAGGCGAGTTGCAATCATGGGAAAGACAAAGCAGCTTCCACAAAAGCTGAGAGGAGATTATTTCAAAACACCTGAAGGGCCTTGGATATAAGATGATTTCCAAAGAATTTACACTTTTGAGAGTATTATAAGGAAATATAAACTTGTGGAACAGCTGCAAACCTGCCTGACCATGGCAGAAAGCCCAAAATTTCACCAAGGGCCCTTAGCAACTTAGTCAGAACAACTAAGAAAAACCCCTGTGTGACTGCAAGACACCTACAGGATGACCTGATGAAGGCTGGTACAAGTGCTTCAGTGGCAGCTATAAGACATGCACCGAATAAACAAGGACACACTCCACTCGTGACCACAAGGAACATTAGAAATTGTTTAGAATATGCTAGGAGGAATTTGGATAAGACTACAGATTTTTTAGAGACATTTCTATGGACTGATGAAACCAAACTGGAACTGTTGGACCAGTGGTTTGTCTGGTGTATGAAAGGCAAGGCTTTTGACCAGAAGAATACCATCCCCATGGTCAAGCATGGAGGTGAGTCACTGATGATGTGGGGCTGTTTTTTTTTACAGCAGGAACTGGCAATCTTGATCGTGTACCTGGCATCATGGATTCCCAGAAATACCCAGCCATTTTGAAGAGGAACATGATGCCTTCTGTTGACAGATTAAACCTTGGTGATAATTGGACTTTCCAGCAACACAATGATCCCAAACACATCTCCAAGTCAACCAAACCTTGGCTGAGAAAAATATCCTGGAATATCCTGGAGTGGCCTTCTCAGTCACCAGATTTAAATCGTATTGAAAATCTTTAGTGGGATTTAAAGAAGGCAGTTGCAGCACGGAAGCCATCAAACACCACTGAGCTAGAGGCTTTTGTAAGGGTAGAATGTGCAAAGATTCTGACCGATAGGCATAAGAAGCTTGTCAGCACTTACCAAAAATATTTGTTCAAAGTTTTAAAAGCTAAAGGATGTTCCAAAAGTACTGAAGCTGGGTTTGAATAATGCTAAACATTCACGTGTTAAAAGAGTTACATGTTTCTTTTTAACTTCAAAGATACATCGTCTGTTGTCAAAATAACTCAAATATGCATCAGTAAATTTTTTTTGTTGTTCAATGAGTTTTTTGTCATTTATTATCATTATCTTTCATCCACATCACTATAATGTCTTTTGAGGGGATTGAATATTTCCGATTGCAACTGTACATAAACTGTATTTTGAGAAATGCTAAAGTGATACACAGAGTTAAAGAGCTTAAAGTGACAGTAGGAAACATAATTTAACAAAGAAAAGGAAATAGGCATTTAGGATGCTTCCTATTTATTGCAGACACAGATGTTTCTGTGAATTTCATTGCTAAACAGTATACAGGTAGTAGCTTTTGAACTATACGCGCTACACTGCACATACAGTACTCTTTTTTACAGTTAGCACAAATATATATCCATCAAGACTTTACACTTAGTTCTCAACTATCTCCAAATATAGATTAAAATTTTGAGTTTGGTTATTTAAGTAGGAATTAACAAACTTCCTCTGCACACCCAGTAAGTAGGAATATGCTATTCTAGGTTCAATTTATTATTTATTTATTAGCTGTCGCACAGACTTTATTTGTCAATGAGCCTTCACCAAGTAATGGCCAATCTTTGGTTGGTCTGGCAGTGATAGATCTTTTTATAGCGTTGCCTCTATAGCGCTGACAGCTCCTTACCACAGTAGAGTCATCTTGTCTGAGCTCGGCTGGCAGGTCCTGCACAAGAGAACATATCAACATGAGGTGAGATTCAGCATAGGCCTTAATCACCAGTTCTCATCAGGCTGGCAGGCACGTCAGGCTCTTCATAATAACCCCCTCCACACCTCTGTACCTCTAAAGGTATTCATTCTCCTGCATTAACGATATACTGTACCTGTGGTGGTCCTGTCTATGGACGAGTTGCAACACCTACATTTAAAGTGATGCACGGTTTTTCAGCTAATATCACAATCAAAACCTCTAAAATCCACAAACACAATTTCCCACAATGAAAACTGCATTTTAAAACCATGTATTGTGAATTTACAGAATTTTTATTTTATTGTCATAGACCCCGACTTTAAAACCAGGTGTGAAAAGAAATTAGCAGAGAAACTAACAGGGAACTGACAAACGCTTTAACAACTATGATTATACGGGCTCTGCTCTATTGATTTGAGGATATTGAACGATTAAAGTGATTGCACTTATCTCCAGTGTGCCCCCCAAATGGGAAATAGTATACCTGAGGCACAAATCCCTCAAATAATCTCTCAGCAAAATATTGGGCACTTGCAGCGTAAGCTCAAGGTGCACTGTAGTGGTAAACACACTTGACCAGATAAGACCAGAATCTGGTGTTAAGCCAAAGTGTGCATGTGCATGTGCATGTGCGTGTCTGTGTGTGTGTACGTGTGCATTTGTGTGCCAGAGACAGATGGCAACAATACAACTTTTCAAAAAAGAAGATCTGGGGAGGCAGCAGCAGGTGACAGCTCTATGCATAACAGGGAGGCTCAGGTCAAAAAAGAGAGAAAAAGATGCGATCAGAGGGGAGCATAGAAGCCAATCCACTGTGGGAAGATGGGCAGAGCAAAGAAGAGACAGATGGAAAAGATATGAGAGGCCTTGATTGGTGGAGTAATTTCTTTGTCATTTTTTTTGACTGCGCTTTGGTTTTATCAGAGAGAAAAAAATGAACTGAATTATGTACGAAACGGTTAGTGACCCATTTATAATATTTTAATGCTTTAATATACCTCACTGCCACACACATCTTGCTTAATCATATAGGATTACATCTCAGCTACATACACTTGAGACATTTCTCACACCTTAGCTGCTGAAAAGAGCAACATTTCACAGCTCTTCATAAGCATGAAGCCTGACTGAGGTGCTATTTATGATCTGAATTGTGCGTGAGAAGTGGAGCTCACTTGGCTGATGAGTTGTGCCCTTCACCCTGACACTGTGAGCAAATTGGAGAACAAACACAGAGGACAGATGGGCAAAGAGGAGTGGAGGTGCCATCCAGAGGCTGGTGTGACTGACCCTGGTTCTACACATCTGAACTGTCAACCACATCTCCAAATTTGTCAATGATTCAAAAAGTTCTGGTGCATCTGCGATTGCCACATTGCAGCAGATAAAACATCAGATCTATGTCGAATGACGAGGAGATTGTAATGCTCCGAAAATAATACACACAAGTTAAAAGGCATTTTTTCCAGAATGTTTTTCATGTTATTTTCATCTGTCTGAGGCAATGGTGTCACAGTACACAGTTATTGATTTTGTAACTGTGTTGCCAGCAAAGAGACAAATCACAGAATAAAGAAAGTTAAAAATGAATTTGACAAACCATTTTCCCCCCACACATTCTATAGATATGGTGATAATGGCAATAGTGTGAATTATTTTCACTCTGACAATATAAAAAAAAATCTGACATTGTCACAGCCCTATTTTGAGGTTTGACTGTTGTTTTACTAATGAGCACCACCAGCTATTATTGTTGATGTGGCTAACTCCTATTCACATACAAAATTTGATCATTTAAATTGTCTATTGGCTGATTTTCAAGACTTAGTGGGAATATTGGTTTCTGACAGCCAGTCTTTCATGTAAGTTTGTTGCACTGTGGTCCAAAAGAACAAAATCAACTTGCGCGGGGCAGGATGTCAGATTTCTCACCTATAGCTAGCTCAAATAAAGAAAGCTCTAAATTTTATTTATTATCACCAACCAAGCAAGCACAGAATTTTTTCTATCCATAACCTTTCAGATATGTACTCCTCTCCATTAACCTGATCATATCTGAACGTGTTTGCTTCACATCTAAATGGGCACACTGGGTATGTTTCCATAAAGGTAAGAGAGTTCTGCATATTTAAGTACTTGGAACAAGAGTGATGGTATCCTCAGTTATTCTAAACTATAAATTATCTCTGACAGGGTGAGCTTGGGTAAGAATCCAACCGCAAGTCATACTGTGTGCTTTTCGTCACCTCAGACAGGTGAGCTGTGACAAACATTAATGGAAACATGACATTTGTCTGATTGACAGAATGCTGTCACTTAAACAGAGTCAACAGCATCACGTATCCCATGTCTGAAAAGGCCTATGTTTGTCTAAAAAGATTATAATTGTACAGAATTTGTAGGCTTATACATAAGATCTGACTAATTTCAGAGCAATGGTGCCACCTTCAGCTGTCTAATACAGCTTAGTTAATATCCTCTATAAGCAAGAGATAAAACAATTGATTTCTTTCTACCATATGTTGGTTCAGAGTGAACCACATTAAATGTTAAAATTCATAGAGCAAAATACAAACCATATCTTTTTCAGTGAATTGATTTTAAACCCATACATCAATGGTGCACGATCTTTTTCCAAGTAATAAGCCGAGCCAATAATCACGTCTTTCTATGAAGGGAGAGTCTTACACATGTTTTATTCCTTTGATCTGTGCTTTGATTCAGTGAACATGAACAAATCTCTCCCAAAGCATAAAACAACCTACCTATCTTAACAGTAATAATCCAAACCTGTTGTTGCTTTGGTAACAATGCAAGACACTGCAAACAGTGTTAAACTCTTGAGTTTATGTGTATGGTTCTGGATCACCTATTAGCACATTAGTTCATTTAAACCTGCTGAACTGTAAAATTTTAACATGTTCTGCTGTAACTTTTGCATACAGTTGTTCACATTATGTCTCTTGGAATAGCATTATGGAAATGTTGTTTATGTCCTCTGCATTTCATAATGCTAGATGGTGTTTATGGGGTTTTAACAGAAAAATATAACATTTGACCAGCAGATCCAGGAGACATCTGTGTTCACATGGTATTCGTACGTGTACATACATGCACGTTTACCCATGAATCCGTGATGCTCATGTTTAACACATTCATCTACATGCCTGTCTTCATGCATGCAAACACATGTATATGCTCAGTTATCCTCTGCAGTGTGGGTATATACACCATTCTTATGTGAGCACAGGCACTGCTTATTAAGCAAGAGGAAAAACAGTTGCTTGTTTGATTAACATCAACACAAAATTCTCCTTCTCATCTAACTAACGAAAGCTATGGCCACACAGTGTTTTCTTGTCTCCCTCAATTTGAATCTCAATGCTCGCTCCTTTCCACTCGGCGGCATCTTTAATAAAGGCTGCTGCTTGTCGGCGAGGGTGTCCTGTCTCTAGTGAGATGGTTAATAAAGCAGAGATGTTCTGCCCACATCCAGAGGCTTTGAATCGGAGGAAGGAGGGGGGAGTGAAGACTATTATTCAGTCAAGAAAAACAAGGGGCTTTACATACAAGCACCACTGTGGGGAAGCAGCGGTGAACTTTCTTCCTGTTCTTTTTTAATGTGTTTTTCTCTTTCAGAGTCTAATAGCTTCCCTGGACCCAGACAGCTTCACATTAATTGGCCAAGGAGGCAATGCCAAGGCTATTCTGCGGAGGTCCTCTGGCGCTGCCACCACCAACTCAATATAGACCTTGAAGTTCACTCTTATTCTCTCTGTCTGCCTGTTTCTCTCTCTCTCTCTCTCTCTCTCTCTCTCTCTGTCTAGCTCATGCTATCTCCCCTCTCTTCCTTCCTCTCCTTTGTCTCTGCATACCTCCCCGGCCTTTGTGTGATTGTTTGTTTCCCTCTCATTCACAAACACACACACAGCCTCACACTTTTCCTCCTCCCGACTCACTCCTTCCTTCATTGATTTCCTCTTCCCCATCCTCTTGATGTTTTTTCTCTCCTCTCAGTCTCTTCTCCTTTATTTCATCTGAGTGTCTCTCCTTCACTCTCTCTCTCTCTCTCTGTGTGTGTCAGGAGCATATTAAGCAGGGGCTTCACAGCAAGTAGCAGCTAATTTAAACCAGTGCCCAGCGGGACTCTCACCAAGGCCAGCTCAGCAGCACCCGAGCACGAAAGGCACCCTGAAGACCTCTTCTTTCCTTTTCCCTTTCCTGAATGGAAACATGAAGGAGCAAAGGTTTTGGCCTTATTTGTCGCAGGTTGTCATGTTAGACAGCATTCTCTTTGTTGTACTGTGACAACCCATACTCTTTAGATTCGTGGTGGAGGGAATCTAAAGAGAGAATACTGCTGGTTTATATCATTTAGACCCTGCTGTGTCTGGTAAATGACCAAACCAATGAGTCATCAAATACTGTACCTTGTCTTCCATCACGTAATGTCTGATCTTCAGTCAGTCTGATCATCTCCCCCCCCACCAGGATTATTATGCCTGTACTTTGCATTATGATGTATTACGTATTACTGGGGGACATTACATTGCTGCTTTACAAGTGACACCATCATGAAAAACATGAACAAAAGGCAGTAGAGCAATAAAAACGCTATATATCAGTATGCATGAGGCCAGGATGAGCTGGCTCTGTCTTTGTTTCCTTGCTTTAATGCTATATGCTTAGCCACAATAGGCCTTTCAGTGTATGCACTTAAAATTTCGAAAAACTTTACACAATATTCTTATAAAAACAGACAAAAAATACAAACACTGTCAGAAATATTGAGTTCTTTACGAGACACTAGTGGAGCTTTAGATGTAGGCATTTGTTCTGTTTCCTTGATGCTGATTGATGATTAATCCAACAACATATTAAAGCTAAAAAATTCTCAGTCTGTGGAACGGTTTTGCACATGAAAAAAAAACCTTGTCACATTCATTTGACTTCTGTCCAAAGTGACTCACAATAAGTATTCAAACAGCACAAGATATAATCAAGAAATGGAGTAGGATCTCCTCCCAGAGAAACAAAAGAGGTCTGCTACGTGCAACAGAGCAAGATTTTTTATTTTTTTTGTCATTTTCTGAATCCATGCTTGCAGTTTTCTTTTTGAAATGCAGGTAGAAATATGATCATATCTCCCTTAAAATAATTATGAAAGAGTTTCACTGAACCAACTTAAATGAACTGTTTCAACTGTTAACAGTTCAAATTAATTAAGTTTATCCAAGGTTAATTAAAAAGTAGCATTCACACCACTGATGTAGGTTATATCATTCAATTCCTCTCAGATGAACAGTGTGAACTGCTGCAGCCTAATTCTAAGGAAAGTCATCCTGAAATTTTCTGTTTTTCCAACTTAAATATTTGCTTTGCCCATAATTAAAAATGTTACAATATGTAAAATGTGGTTTCAGAAAAGGTGTTGTAACTTCAGTGTCTCGTTTTAGTTTTTAAAACACATGTAAAGTGCCGTCTTGACAACATATAGATTTAAGTTGGCTGAAAAGTAATATAAATCCAGGGTGGCCAGTTCCAGCTTCTCAACTATCAGGAATCGCTAGATTTTTCAGTTTTCTATATGTCAGGTTTAATGTATGAGATTTACAAGTATTCCTAAACAACTTTTTTTTCTAAGTAAGTGATGTGACTGTCTGTGCGGACCTGCCCCACTGAGGGACGTCATGAGGAAATAAACAAATAAAGACATCCCTCTGGCTGCCCTTTGGCCAGACTTTGAATGATGCCTCAGAGGAAGTCTGGGCCACTCATTTTGTGAATGACCCTGAGGTTGCCAGAAGTCTGTGGAGGGACAAACAATAAACTCCTTCTGTCCATTTTACTGTATCTTCCACATTTTAGACAAACTTTAATAGTAAAGTGTATTTATTTCATTTGTTTATTTCATTTCATTTTTCAGTGACTGTATATCCACTATAATTGGATGGTTACACATAAAAAACATGCTACAGTCCCCTTAAATTTAAGGTTAAAAGTCAAAACAAAACCTATAAATTCACAGGCATCATTATTGTTTTGACTGAATAGACCTTTTCTCAGGATTGTGTAGATTTGCACAGGCCAGTCATCAACTTTGTGTTTTTGTTAACTTTGTGGCTCCTGATAGTTTGGGACAAATCAAGCCTCATTATAACTGTTAGCACATGCACATGGGTTCCACTGACCTCATCTAATCTCACCACGTAGCTCAAACTGCACTCAAGTGGCTCTTTTCAACTCAGAAAACTAAAATATGTCATGAATGGCGGTGTACAGGGCTTTTAAACTTGATTTCATTTCAAACAACAATTCAGCTGAGTGAAGCCACACAGCCTACAATCTGTCACTGTCCTAATACTTTCCTGAAACACTGTATGTCTCCCCTACTGTGTGCCACTCAACTTTTGTAACATCTCTTGAAATACTAAGGGGAGTTGACAGCTCATTCTCCTTAAAAAATAAAATATATAAACATGTCAGCCGGTGTCAGCAGTTGCTCAAAGTCCAGGATCCCCGTGGAGCAACAGAGTAATTCAGTCCATCTATTTCCAAGCAACGCTTAGCTTAGTCAGAAGCCTGAGCAAAGGAAGAAACGGCACAGAAAGACAGCTATCGATCAGAGTGAGGCTGTCAGATGTCTGAGGGAGAGGTTCCCTGGAAAGCACCGCTAACCAGCTCTGCTTTCCTCCCACTGCAGCTTTTGATTCATTGGCGTCGGGGAGGGAGAGGAAGACGTAAGAGATGTGCTATGGTAAATGTGCGGTTTAGTGTCACAATCAATGAAAACAGCAGCAGCACTCTTTTCTTAGAGACTAACCCCAACGCACACACACACACACACACACACACACACACACTCCCAGAGCGAAATCGTTTTTGGAGTAGAAGCAATAGAGCGCCGAGCGTATTGAGATCTAATCAAATATCCTAACACAGAGCCTGTGTATTGACCAGAATTTCAAGGCAGAATTAACCAGCGTTCCTCCCTTGTTAGTTCAATGCCTTAGAAGAAAATAGATGTCTCAGATAAAGAGGGGTGAGGAGGGAAAAAGAGAGGGATGAAAACAGGAAAGATAATCACAGTGCATGAGGGAAGGTAAAGCTCCTGTAAGTAAAGTAAATGTTCTGTCTCTCCAGTTATCATATAGTTCACTCATACAACCAATCTACAGTAAATGAAAACCTATCATTAATAGCAGGGTAGGAACCATTGTGTAGGATAAAGGGAGCTCTATTAGCAGAATGTAGTAGTCAAACTTATGTTGTCATTCATGTGTAATCGCCTGTCATATGAAACACTGTAGTTTTATTAGCTTATAGAATGGGCCCTTCATACTGTAAATACACAGGGAGCAGGTCTGTGTCACTGCAGTCCACCATCTTGCACTGCCATGTTTCTACAGTAGCCCAGGATGGACAAACCAAACACTCACTCTAGAGAGAAATGGACGATTACCATCGTATTCAGCTGCCGAATACACCTTCCTCTTGTGCTTAGTGGCAATTCCACTGCATGACAACACTAAATCCTATACAGTGCTCCTTCAAGACAGAAATTACATTAAAAAAATAAGAAATCAAAATAAGGTTTTATATCAGCAATGAACACAAGTAATTCCTCTTGTTGTACCAACGTATTTTTCAAAGTCACAATATAATTAAATAATTTTTTCACTGTAAGAATGTGTGATTGCTTATTTAACTATAACCACAATGAGACTTCAAAAGATATATATCAAATTTCAAGGATTTTCTCTGTCATCACCTTAAGGAATGGAAAATTCGATAACTTGCTTTGTTGCAAACACAAAACCTCTCACAATTTTTTTGTAAAGGACCCTTACAAGAACTAAATATTGTAGCAGTAGACATGCAGCTTGAGATGTTTTTCTTAAACGTTGTGAGTTTCACTGGGAAATTTTCATGGAAATTGTAAATCTGGGGTTCCGAAAACCAAAATGATGAGGTAAATGGTAAATCTTTTCATAGAGTTGAGAAAGACTTCAGGTTGTTAGTGGGTTTGTCATCATGAATAAACCTTTTCACATTACATGCAGTCACTTCACCCACTGTTAACATAAAAACAGTGATTAACGATTTGTAATTTAACCATAAATAACTCAGCTATTAATGTAAAATATATTCGCAGTTAGAATTTAGTTATCGTCATTTTCCCTTTATTACTTGCACCCATATAAGAAATGGTGTCTTCCTTTTTACCCCATTTGTATTTGCCACCCTCTTCTATCCACTTAAGAACTCCACCACGTTGCAGGCTGACTTAGACTGGTGAGTGGTTTGCTGTGATGCTCCAGAGGGGATGTGGATGTGTCAGGGAGGAGGACAGACCTCTAATTAGCTGCTTTCAGTCTCTTGGGAAGGGAGGGGCTCTAAGATGCTGTCCCTGCTTCCTAATGAGAGCACTGGAGACCACCGAGACAAACCCTCGCTGACTAGACCAGCTGTACACGTTCCTGCCTATAGTACACTTATCGCACCCCCAAACTGTTTGTCCCTAAAGGTCTGACTTCTTCCTTTTTTTCCGTGTCATTCTCTCTCTTTCTCCTTCAGGCATTGTATTGTGTCCCACTCCGGCAGCCAGGCTCCCCACTCTCCAGCAACAACAAGCCACTCTTCAAGCCACTCTTTTTTTTCCCCGGGAGACTTCAACACACGCCGACTGCACACACAAAATCACTGCCCAGGTATTGGAGACAATCACACTATACAATGCCCCATTATTGCTCCGGTGCGCCAAGAAAAGCGTCAATACACAGCTCCTTAAGCTCCTGGAGAGGAGGTTTTAATCTGAGGCAATAAGACCACTGAAGATAATAAATTACTTGAGTGTCTGAACATACTTGTGCAGGCGATTACCTTCTCGGTTTGGGGGGAGACCAGCAGGATCATCATCTGTTGACTCGCACGGGGAAAGAAGTCTGAGGAGAGAAATAATTCACACCGACCTCCACCCTCTCCCCCCCACTATACAAGAGATAGCTTAGTGGGCTGTGTTATGTTGGGGTTTGATTAAAGAATCCTCTCATTAAAAGGTTCCCTCCAGTTACTAATCAAAGCAGAGTCGATATCTGGGAATTAGCTCACCAAACACTCTTGCCCTGCTGTTTTTCACTCTCTCTCATACTTCTGCTTACTGGCTCTTTCTTCTCCCTCGTTTTCTTCCTGCATTTCCGTCCCTCTACTCCCGCTCAACTTTCACCCCATTTTCTCACTCCTTCAATCTGAGTCGCCGTACTCTCTCTCATCCTCCGCATCTCCCCCATCTTTTCCTTCCTCCCTTTCAGTCCGTCTCCCCTGGCTATGGTCTGTTTATTACTGGTAAATTAACCAAGAGAGGGAAGTCCCAGCGGTGCCAGTCAGCTGTACAGCCTTCCTCAGAGACAGGGGTCAAGTGGTCACGGAGCTGCAATTTTATTTAGATTTTAATGTTTAACACTGAAGTTAATAATCTTCTCTTGGCCTTTGTCAGCTGGATGACAGCGGTTGGAGTTATGAAAAATTCTGAAAGCAGGGATGTGCCACGTGCAACCAAATCTGAACATTCTGCATATGATGCAGACAACTGACCCTCTGAACTCCAAACCCCTGTCACATTTTTACTCACTGTGGGTTCATTTTTCACCGCAATATAAAGTTCTGTATTCCAAAATGTTCCTTGTGCAGTAAAACAAAGTTCGAATGCCATAAAAAAAAAAAAAGAAGGTTGAATTTCTTACATTATTGAAGTTCTTAGATTATGATTATACGTAACTGCTAAAAATAAATACATAAATAAAATAAAATCAACATTTACAACATTTTAGTCCACAGGTGTTGCCAATACTGAAAAGAAAACTCTGAATCTACATATTATAGATATTTTAAGACTTACATTTGTAATTTGTCTCCTCAAAGCCGTGTGATTGTCAATTGCAGCTGAGTTACTAATTTCTTTATGGTTGCACCAAGGAGCGTAAATTTCTTGTAAGGTTTATTTTTAATGAGTTCTATATAAAATAAAGTGATTTTGCTAAAATATTATTATTTAAAGCGTAGATTTGGTTAAGTTTCCTAACTGAACAGATGACTAGTTTTACACACTACACACATTACACACTAGATATCTTCCAGTTATGTGGGAGCGGTGCGACTCTTTCTAGTTTCAAATATTAACTTTAGCTTGTCGAGTCATTAAGAAGCTGTCCTGTTTACATGGGTGTCAAATCAGAAAATGTTTCTATGTGTTGTTCTAGAGATTATGGAAACGAATTTGGAGGACTTGTTGCTTTGGATCAATTGGAGTAACCCTGACTGTTATTATGCAACATTAGCACCCGGTGACACAGATATACTTTCTGATGAATGATAACAAAAATCTCCAACCAACTTCTAATCTTCTAAATCTTGTCATCGGCCTGTGGAAAAAAAGAAGAGTTGCAGCAGATTGATTTCCACAGTATGCAATGAAATATTCTACAGCCACTTCTTTATGGGTGCAATATAATGTTTGGATAATCACCCCCTGTACAGAGTGTCTGCACATTTTTTGTCATGGGTATAGGTTGTCATTTGTTCTTGTATTAATTGCCATTCGTAGTTTGGTGTAAAAAAAATACATCCAATATATCTGGCCTGTTAGTAGCTGATATAGCCAGAGTGTTTATCATTTTTCTTTATAAATAATGCAAGAATATGAGCATCCTTTACGCAGGTTGGTTGGCTTCTAATTTTGACAATAATTCATTGTCATTGCCACACACAGACCTTTGTCAAAATGATAAAAATCCTACATTTCACAAAAATTAAACTTAAATGGCAGCACTCATGTGACTCCCTTTATGCTTTATCTTTATCAATCTGCCTGTCACAGCCTGACCTTTCTGGTGTATTCAACAGAACATTTTTAAAGGTTTCCACCAAAATCCATGCACTCTCTTTGTATGATAATGCCCTTCACTAACCACAGGCCACACAGCGGCGTAGCTCCCACCAGCACCTCCACCATCCCTCCTCTCTCTGTTACCCGGTCTGTATGAATGTTAGATTCACTCCCAGTCTGTGACAGACACACTGGGGATTTAGTGGCATCAACAAAGAGACGCGGCTTCTGTCGACTGATCTCTGCGTCCTTTTGTGTTGACACTGTTTTCACGAGCTGTGTAAAAAGCTACAAAGGTTTTCTGCTTCACACTCTGTTGGCTAATTGCATCAAAGCATTTGGAGTCTGTTGTCTCAGCCCCCGTGTTTGTACAAGCATCAAAAGGAGAGAGAGCTTCAGCATGTGGAACCTGTGCCAGATATAATCTATCCAGCATGGAGGGACGCAAGAATGCAGAAACCAGGCGCGTGTGACGGTGGCATTTGTTTGTCTCCCCTCTGTGCAACAAACACAACCTGACAGGAAATTTACCAATTCAACGTCACTCTTCTCTCTCCCAGTAATGAAGTAAATCTTATGACGCAGTCTGCCTCGGCTCGAGAGAATGTGGAATGACGGCAGACAGAAGGGCCTGTCTGAAGAGTTAGAGAGACAATCTGATATCAGAGCTCAGGTTTGTAGTTGATCGGACATCTGCGGAGGACTCAAAAAGTAACACCTCCTCACTGAGACATGGGACACATGCAGTGTGTGCACTCATGTGTTTTGTATTCATGCGCATGCCTAAGCTGATCATGTGCATAGATTCTGTATGTCTGCATAGGATGTGTATCTAGATACTGTACATTTTACTCTGCACTTAGTGTGTGTGTGTGTCTGACAACAGGGTGGGCTACACGGAGCTGGGTTTCATTGCAGCTAAAATGCTGGCAGTGTCTGTTCATTCAGCCATGTGACATGATTTATGTGCGAGACACAGGGTGTAAATGTCCTGCCTGTGACCAGCAGACCAAACAGCAGACCAAACCTGAAGACGAACAAAACTGATTATTCAGTGTTTTCCAACGATGCCGCTGACTCTCACACTTCCTCCCATGTTCTCTCAGCTGCCACGTCTATTTATCTCTCGTCTCTCACTCTCTCCTTGTTTCACCCTGAGTTTCCTTTTCTGCTCATGCCCTGATTTTCTTCACCCTTCCGCCAGGAAACTTTGGCAGATGCACCCAGCCTCCAGCCATGCTGAGCCACAGTCACAGCCTTCCACCCGTACTGTTTTTAGCACTTTCACGTATGCAGTTTTTTTTCATCTCAAGATGTGTTACAGATGTGTTAACAGCAAAGGGTACGGTACACTGCTGTCAACTTGTGAAGAAGGGAAAAAGCAAGGCGGTGTAAAAAATACAACATAGAGAGGTTTCATGCGTTTACATGTTCTGCACATTTTCTGTCTACTTCTTGTGAATGCTTGCAAAATGCTGATTTGGTGTGGACAGTAAGAAAACAACAATTCTTGAACACAAAAAAGTCATTTTACACATCTCAGCACAAATGTTATCAACTGACATTAACTCACTAAATCATCCATGTGCGCTGGGAATATTTGAATATGAGGATTTCTAATGATAGAAATGGTCAATTTGTCTTACATATAATATTTATTTATTTAATAAATATCTATTATATATATTCTACAGAAGGGAAAATGTCAATTATGTTGTAGCATACAAATTTGTGGTGTTTAGATGATGCTGGCATCAGCAAATAATCAGCTGTCCAAATAAAAAGAACACAACAGCAGTTAGACCCAAACCAAGCAGGTTTGAAATTAAGATGCCATTAATTGCGTTTTTTAGCGAATTAAGAATATTCTCACTTGAGAATATACAAGCAGCTCTTCATCCTTGACATTAACCTCCACCTAGAGTCTAAGTCAGTCTGAGCAGCCCCATATATGTCTTTAGTTTTACTTTAAGATTGTCATCAGACAAAAATATAAATTCTAGATGATTCTAGAAAACTTTGTGTAATGTCAGAGGCCAGTGTTTTTTTGTTGTTTTTTTTTTTTTTTTAAAGATTGTTTTCTACAACTTTGTAAAGCAACTACATGCAGTATGGTACATGTAAGGTTACAGAAAGATTGTGGTTATGGTAAATAGAACACCAGTAACTATGACAACAACTCCAACTCTGTCACTTTTCCACGCTATGCCAGTTGTGCTACTTATTTTTACTGCCATAATAAATAAACTGTATTTATATGATCCAGTATACTGATTTTGTTACATGTACAATGTTACTCTGTTCTGTACACATGAAATCAATTGCATGTCTCTCCATTCTGGGAAAGGGATTTTTCCTCTTCTGCTCTTTCTAAGGTTTGTTTTGTTTGAAAATTTTTAAGAAGTAATTTGTTCCTTTCAAATCCGAGGCTCTACACTCAGAGGATTTTGTAGAGTTTCAGACTGTAAAGCCACATGAGGGAAATTTGTGACATTAGGCTACATAAATATGACTACACTGACTCAACTTTCATCCAAAGCAGTGTATTATTACTGTATATTCATCAGTTCACACACACAAGCGAGCTGTAATGCAAAACACTGACTTAACTTTGGTTCAAAGTGTGGCTCAAGGCTGAGGCATTGACCTGCTAACCTTGTAATTAGTAGATGCCATTCCCTGCAAGCTGAGCCACATAGAAACAACAGATGAAGTATGCTGTTTGTTTTCATATTCAGTAATGGTCAACTCTGTGTCATGGTTGAATGGTAATACAATATTTTAGTAACTGAAATGTTTGATTTCACCTGCAGAGGAAGGCCACAAGTAGCGGCTGAAAGTGTAGGAGAGTGAAAGAGAGGGACTGCACCTTCTTTTGTCTTTCATCAAAATATTTTTAAAAGGACAAATATGAACCTTCAGGCTCAACATTTTCAAGTTTCTAACCTTCAACAAAGAATGTGAAGATTGTTTTAGGGACAAAGCTAGACAGGATGCAGGATGTGTGAGGAGAGTTGACAGGAGATGCAAAATGTGTAAAGCAGATAATGGTTGAGAGGGAGAGGAAGAGGAGACAAATAAAGGACATGAAAGCAGATTAGGACAGAGGGGAATGTCAACGTCCATGTGTCCAGGTGTAGAAATGATGGGGAGTGGCAGATTGTGTTTTTAAATTACTGCTCGGCCTGTTGAATATTTATGAAGCAGACAGAGGCAAGACTAGGTGCGAAAGGGAGAGATGGACGCAGGGAGGAAATTGGAAGGGACAGACTGTCTCCTCTGATGGATAATGACAGCCCCAAGTCACAGATTAAAGCCTGGACAACTGCTTCAATAATGTTAGAACCTCCGTGGGGCTTTTGCAAATGAAAGTGGGGAAACAGACTGAAAAAGACTTTGATGGATGAAATAAAAGACAATGTGGAATATAATGAGCACGGAATGGCTGCTATGTCTGTTAATTAAACATATTAAAGAAATCTGAATACATTTAAATTTATTTGTTAAAGGAGAGACTCAAGCTCACAAAATGTATGAAAGATGGTAGAACAGTGGTACTTTGATTAAATTTAATGTATTGCAGGTAATAGGAATTTCTCTTGAATCACACAAAGTATTAGGGATAGCTGGGGATAGTTGTCCATGTCAGACTATAAGACCTGCATGTCTTAAGATCAAATCTGACCCTGTAAATATCCAAATTTCATTTGTTGCAGATAAAAAAAAACAAAACAAATTAAAATCCTCTTGATTATAGTTCATATAAAACCAACACAAGTTTGTCTATAAACAATTTTTAAGCAATTCAGAATTAGTATCTGGATGAATAATAGCTCATTGTAAATACTGTGGTTTGATTTAATACTATACAACATAAAAACATAACCATACCTCACTAAAAAGACTAATTTTTCAAGTTGTACTGGTCATCTGCCGTAATGGGCCATCCAGCTAACAGAGGGCTCATCCACACACATAGTGGCACATATAGCGATGTAAAATTAGAGCATCAAGTTCCCTCTGGCAGGGAAACCTCCTGGTTTGGGAGAGAAGCATCTGGACAATACTATCCCAGAGGCCCACATGCTGGCAACTAACTGAGGAGTCCCCACTGTGTCTGAGGACAGAATACAGAGCGCAGCAAAGCTCCCTGTCCAGAATAACACATCAGTCAGACAACTGGGGCCAATTCACATGTCTAAAGGAGCGACACAGATAGACAGGGATAGAACTAGGAGAGGTGTCTTTTGATGCATAAAAATGTTTAATGTGATGAAAAAATTGTCAAAGTTTACACAAAAAAACTCTTGTCTATCGTGTTTTCAAGATTACTGTACTCGTTTATGTGTGTAAAGTGGGAAAACGACTAAATTATATGTACTAGATACTGCATAGCATTACTCATGCAGAATGCTGTCACTGTAGTCAGAGTGAAGCATCTTTATTTAAAAAAAAAACGCTCCTGTGCACGGTGGCATACCTTAAAAGAGATGCAAAGAAAAGAAAGGGAGAGCAGAAGACATTCAGTCGACAGAAACAAAATCACATAGCGACAGATAGATAGAATGAGGACAGCACAGTCCGGACCGAGAGGAGAGCAGCAGCAGCAGCTGTTCCTGTTTCCTGTTCTCTCTGAGCCTATATACCAATACAGCATGGCAGCATACCCTGGGGATAAATCTGAAAAAAACGCTCTTAAAACAAAACCCAATCACCACGCTGTAGCATTAATAGGCTTTTCTCAGGTGCATGCTCTATTAAGTCAGCCATCTGTACTCTTATCGACAGTCCTGTGCATTGTGTGTTTGATTCCAGCTTTCGGGGCCGAGAGTACATTAAATCAACATTTCTATTTTTGGTTCATCAATGTTGCTGTGGTATAGGCAATTTAATACTATTCATATCACAATAAGCTCACTAATGCCTTCAGTTTAGTTTTTCTTTTACTGTCTTTCTGTATTGTTAAGAAATGCAATCTTATGTACAAATATGATTATAACTTTGCTATTAAATACAGACTTAATACAAACCCTCCGTCAGACCCTGAAGTACCATGACTGTAAGGGGATTGTTTTTTCTTGCAAAAGTCTGTACATTTTTCCAGTGGGAGTCAGGAGATTGACAAGAAGCAGAGCCTGACATAATGCCTGTTCTTATATGAAAACTCTCAACTCAGGCACAAAGAAACACAACAAAACACAAAGTCTGACATAACAAGGAAAAAGGGAAAAATCATCATGAAATATCTACAGTATGTTTTTCAACTATGTGACAGTTTCTTTTCCATACTGTACTGTGCAGGAATGAAATGTCACCCGTTTTCTGAAGGAAAGAGAGCAGCCTGGATACCTGCATAAGGCCTATTTCTGCCACTGTGGTAAAATGTTGCCTCATTTTGATTCTGCATGATGTCCTGTAAAAGCATGTATGGTGAGTAACTTTGTTTTCATTAATTTTTAACCAAATCCCTTCAGTACATTGTGGTTATCCAGAAATTTCAGTCACATCTAAAGAAGAGGTTTTTGCAAGTTACTCGGGACCAGGCCAATAGGGCAGACTGAAGGGAAATGGAAATATTAAATATAGATGGCTGTTTCTGACAGCAGAGTGGAAGAGAAATAAACTTTCCAACCATGGAACACCCTGTCAACAGTATATGCCCTCGTCCTTATTATCAAGAGGACCCGTGTCAGCCCTGTCAGAGCGCTTGAAGTATCTTGCTATCTGTGGAAATGTGTTAAGTAGATGTTGATCCATTGCTCTCCCTTTCCAGCTCTTCGCATTTACAGAACTTTCTGGTTTGGCAACTTGGTAATAAGACAATTTCAGCACGAGGCAGCTTTCAATCAACAAATTATGACTAAACCAAACTCCTAAATTACATCAAATGTTATTATAAGCATTCATAATAGTGCTCGGTCACTCTCAAGGCATGAAATTACCCCATTCAGCAGCCACATGCTGTACAATTCTATATAGCAGGTGACTCAGGCTGTCTTTCTTTTAGTTCGGCAGGTCACGAGATTGTTTTCAAACTGTGTTTTTCCTATTCTATAATTTCCTGAGCTGCTAAAATATTAAATTGACTGGGAAAAATTGGTGCCAGTCAGCCGTTGTGAAAGAGAGAGACTTATGCCTTGGTCTTTATATATCTAACTACACATAATGCTGCATTGAGGCGAAGAATCTGTAGTCAGTGCATACATTATAAAGGGGCAGATGCGCAGTCGTTTTTTGCTTAGACACAGATTATAGCAACTCCCACCTTTGGATTTGAAATCTGTGTTCAACTATTATTCAATAACAATTGCACACCCGGTTTGGGTTGACTCTCGGTTTGCCTCATGTCTTTGTCCATTTAAACTCAGATAAAGAAACAGTTGCATTGAAGTCTCTTTGCAGAATAAAAGGCTGTGAGTTAAGCAGAGTGCTCCCGCCAATCTTTTTGTACTCTGGAAATTTGCTGTCCTCAAGCTGAAAAGCGTCCATTTCAACCTGGCTTTGGTAGGAGAGAACCCTCTATCTATCAGTGGAATTTTACTTTGAAACTAAAATGTTCTTATTTACAATTAGTACGAAACAAGAATCCGCTCTGTGCATATCAACGCTGACAGTGCTGCTGTCAGTAAAAGGAACATTTTGTGCAGCCTCTTTTCCCAAAGTTTATGTGATATTCAGCTAAACTGGGAATTTTCAGATTCATTTGTCCTCTGCCACTCAACATGTACAACAGCATTTGGCAAGACTTTTCGTTTTAGTCTCAGTGACTGTTAAGAGCCCAGGACATGAATCACTAGAATAAGGCACTTGCCCTCTCCTTTAAAGATACAGTCATTACTATTCGAGTGGTTAGCCGCACAGGGATACTACATTTATATCCTTTCATATCACACACAGCATGGTGGGATAATTTTCCCAAGAAAAACCTATTTTTAACACTATAAAATATAAATGATAAGGAGCATTAAGAGGCACTGAAGCAGGCCGATATTCAACCTTTTAATGTGCCATTTTTCTGAACAGAAAGAACCCAACCATCTAAAATCAACATTAAACACTGTGGTTGACCAGAAATAATGCCATCTCAACCATGGATGGTCCAATGAGTAACCTAAAATCAGTATAATGAGTTAACCTATAATCATTTAGCAAATTCAAGTACAAATATTTTGGTATTTTCCATGAAGCATTTTAACTGCCATGAAACTTTTGACTAAGCCTTAAAAACATAATGAAGTACAGAGAAAAGCATTTTACATAGTTTTTGTAATATCCGCACCCTTATGAGTACCTTCCCAATTAAGGTCTCACTTTGATGCATGTGTAGTTTGTTAAGCTTTAGTTTGGTTATCCGTGGGGGTGCAATAAGAATTTGCTTTTTGTTTTGGGATTTTTGTCTAATTTGTAATCAAGTCCTCCGAGTGCAAGCAAACAACTGTTGAAAATTCATAGGTTCAGTTGAATTGGAATTGAAAAGGGTTTGTTGCTATGTGGTGAAGCAAGAGTGTTTCCTTGTTGTCCTATGTGGGTCAGTGTGTGCAAAGAATGCCCCCAATTCTGTGCAGGTTATCAGTTTGATTCCTAACCTGACCTCAGAGTGTTTCAGATAACAGTTGCTATCAAATGGCATTTAAGGCTGTGATCTATTTTCCCTCCTAGATCTACAGAGTACCAGTTTCTGCTGTGATGCTCATTGCTGTCGTGGATGATTAATTCACTCATAGTTCTCCCTCAGGTAATGTTGATGGGGGTGTGATGGCGAGTCCGTTGAAAACAGAATTAATGCCATTTCTACCTGCTTCCTGTCCGAGCGTTTCCACATTCAGCTGTTGGCATTTTTTAATTTCTATTATTTTGTCTTGCTTGAAAGCTTAAAACTGCACAAAAAAATCTTGGAAAGTATCTTCCTTTTCATTAAGCACCACAAAACTCTCACAGGACTTACTGTACCAAGGCTGCTTCTTGTGATTTGTGTCAGTGCTCATCAAGCTTTGCAAAAGATGAAGAAAAAAAGGGTGAAAACGTCTGCAAGCTGGGGTTTTATTCTTTGAGGTTTTTCTGTTTTTCCTCTGATTTTATTAGAACAGCATGTCCCCGTGGGCCCTGAGTTGGTGACTGATTACAGATTCTGTCGACAAGCTTAGCATCAGTTTGAACTGTGCGCATGGTTGCATAAATACCCATTTCATTATACTCTGACAGTGACTCCAACACAATATTTGCCTGCATCAAAAAGAGCCTTTTCAGCCTTCTGGGTGCTAGTGTTGGCAGTAAGCATTAATAGTGAAGTCCTTTACTAGGTTTGTATGATGCTTCTGGTACTCAACAAACAACATAACCACTGAGTCAAGATGTGTACTTTAACGTGATATTTCTCAGATTTTTGTTTTGCATTGTGTACTGCTTAGAAACTGTTTATTCAACTCTAATATTCACTGGGATTTATACTGTCACATATTTGTGGTGCATTCACAACCGTGCTTAAGCTCGTCATGCATTTCATCCTTTTCAGTCGTAACATTAGCTGTGTAAACACAGTGGAGCCCTGTAACTGGCTGATAATGCAAATTAAGGCAGTTTCACCCAGGCTTCACCCCATTATGGGACAGGTGTTAGGGGGCGAAGTGTTTAACGCAAACCCAGGCGCTCTGCTGAGTAGAGGTGGAAGAGCGAATAGCAACCTGCTCGAAGGCACAAGCCTCATTGACTGTTGCTGTACAGTCAGTCATTGAGAATGGTGTGTCTGTGTATGTGTGCAGCACTGTAAGACTCATTGATCAGTCAAAGACATGAGGGTCCCTGCTGTTAAGGACATATATGGGCAGAGAGCAAAATGTGTCATGTAAAAGTCCCCACAGCAGCCACTAAAACTCACCTGCCCTTAAAGACAAAAAACAGAAGACTCGCAGTAAAGTCCCTTACATCCACTGATCCCTACCTTAACTCGGACATGGACTTTGAGAAAGACTTGTTCACACACAGACCAGTGAATCACAAAATGGCTGAACTTTGAAAATGAAAGACCCGATCTTGTAAAAAGCTCATGAGGGACTCTAGAGTACCTTTTGGAAATTCCCAAAAGGTAAAAATAGTTAACCAGTGCCTCCATAGAGAGGTGAACTTTTAACACAGAGGTCTAAATGTCCTCCTTAAGGAATTTAAAATTTTAAAACAAAAGCCCCAACTAGTCTTAAATGTCAACAGGCAGGGTCATGAGTGGGTGCGATTGCCAGAAGACAAGAAAGTTTGTTTGGTTTTTTTTTTAGCAAAAAGGACAGCAGGCTCACAATAATGAATCCAGTGGAGAAAAGGTGCTCGACTGTTCTCTCATTATCAGTCTGCTGCAGGGAAAAAACACTATGGCTTGCTTGTATTTCTTTAAACCAACCAGATCATATTGGCCTGTGTTCAGCCCAGGATGCAGCAACGGTGCCTCTGCAAAAAAGGAGTAATTGTTATGGTGAAGATTTGAACTCAGAGATGTAAGCACTGTCATTAAAATGGCTATTTCACAGAGAAACACAAAAAATATCAGAGATGCCTCACTGCACGATTCAAATCCTTGAAAAAAACTTGACTTTGTAGAATGTTAGATTGCTAGCCCAGAGGCTGTTGTTGTTTCCCGTACTCAAGGTGATTTTAAACCAGAAACATGTCGACAGTGGAAAGAAAGGAAAAAGCTGCATGAAGCGTGCAGTCAATGGCGATGTTACACCCTCTCTAAGGGGTGGTTGAGATGTAATGTAAATTATATCCATCTTCCTCAGGTCCCAGGCAGCCACAGAGCTTTACTTGTAGAGTTCTGATGTTTACTTACAATGTTTACAGGAGAGAGGAGTCAAGTCTGAACTTCAGGGTGGAGATGGCCAAAAAAAAAAAAAAAAAAAAATCAACTAAGATTATCTATCAAGCACAAAACAAGCAAGATAATCCAACCAAAGCTAGCTTACCCCCCTGACTACTACAACAGAAGAAAACTATTAACAAAAGGGACAGTCCACCTCTAGAAACTTCAACAGGTAGCTTGAAGGTAATGGTAAACCTTAAAGTAAATGGATTTATTTGGCTTAAAGGGAAAATTGTCTCACTGAAGGAAAATAAACTTTAATATATTAAATGAGAAAAAGATCATGGCAAAATTTCAAGAGGAGGCAGTCAATAGTCTGACATTGGAGAAGCTGTGTGTGTGTGCGTGTGTGTGTGTGCATGTGTGTGTGTCTCTGAGGTGCTCACTAATCTGCATTTGTTGTATTACTATTGATGTTTTTGTACATCAGTAATCCAGGACTGTAGAGTATTGGCAGAGCTTTAATCCAATAACAGGACTCGTATCCATGAAGCCATCTGTGTTCGTGCAGCTGATCAATAGGAGATGACAGTACATCTGAGAGGTCGAATGCTGTGTCCATACAGTCCGGTATATTTCAGAATTAGTTCATGTGTATGCATACTCACAACAATACTACCTGTGGTGTTCAATAATAAGCAGACTTATCATCGTCTCTCAATCTCTGTATGAAATTACATTAAACTAATCTATAGAAGTATTTTCTCTTCGATGAAAGCTATGTCTTCTGTTTTGGCTGTATTGTTGTTCTTGTTTTATTTGCACATGAAAAAAGTAACCTTACTAATGGTATCTTCTTGTCAGAGGTAGCGAGAAGCTTGATCCAAGGTTCTCTGATGTTCATTGAAAACTCGTCATTGGCCCATCTCACTTTAACTGGAGCAACAACTCAATTAAATCCAGTTTTTATGAAGAAGCAAGGTATCCACATAAACACATATGACATGTATAATGCTTGCACAGATACAACCAGCTGAATTATTACATGGTAAACTTACTATAGGTTCTGTCTCTCACTGATTCCTTTGAACATCAGTGCTCCCACAGTGTCTTTTCAATATTAATGCTCGCATCCAGCTGTGAGAACCTAACCTGTTTCAGTTGGAAATCAATAGCCTGTGTGAATCCATTGCTTTCCTCTTGCATCACATCCTGTGCCATGAAAGCAAGTTACGAGCATGAGAAACCTTTGGATGTTTCTACATCCAACTCATTCTGCTCTGCACGTAAAAAGACACACAACAACATCATTGTCCCATCAGTGTATTGCACTATATTCACATTGCATATAATAATCTCATTCAGCCTTGGTTAGTAACGAAGTCTTAAAATATAGTTTGAACTAGCTTTTTTCAGTTTTGATGTTAGCAAAAGTTCGATAATAGAACAATAATTGCATAGTTTTGTTCCAGAATGTGCTGAACTAAAAGTGACAGTGAATGGGTTGTCTTAACGTCAGGGTTATTTCATATGAAATTGAATTTGGTATAAAATACAGCAATGTGAATAAAGGTATACCTAATCAGTGTAACCTGAAGACTGTCCAGTCTGATGATCATGCTTAAATATCAATGTTATGTGGTCCAGTTGGCACACAAAAGTGGAAGAAGTGTGCAGAAACACAAAAAAATACCAAGAGGCCAATACAAAAAGTGACAGCAAAAAAAATACCAGTTACAATTTGTTCTTGTTGTGCTCCAGATGAAATAAATTGTGCTTCTTAAAATACAGACAATATTCAAGTATGATGCATATTCCATAGTGGAAATTGTAGTTGCCAGTGCCATCATTTTTACACATGCTTCAAATGCAGTGTAATTTGTAGCATGTCATATTAAGAAATGCAAGGTCTCTTTTTCTGTCTAGTATCTTTTTTTTGTTGTTGCAACCTTGAATTTCTTAAATGCTTCAGTTTTTCAGGACTCTACAAATACAACATGTTTTTTTATAGTTTCAAGGTAAACACATTTCTATAAAATTGCACAGTGGGACATATTAGACTCAGAGATGATGTCAGACTTTGTGTAACATTTAACATGTGTGAATGTGGATGTATCTGTGTCAGTGTACATGTGTGTGTCTCCATTTGTTGTATGGAACTGCAAGTGTAGAATTATCTGGAAGCTCTTTAGATTATATCCCTTCATACTGAAGCTTAGCCCTGTGGTGTTTGCCTGATCCCTGGGATCTTATAGTGCCCCCTCCTTATTATGAAGAGGCCTAAATGATTTAAACCCCTCTTTCCTCTAATCAAATAATTGGTTGGTGATGATAACTAGGCTATGTGATTCAGACTAGAGTAGGAGAACACCAGAGGGGCAAGGAATGAAGAAATTTGTCCTTGTCCTGACTCTCAAAGTCCTCTTTATTTCGAATACGACGGATGGTGACTCTGGTCTTGAGCTAAATGGAAAAACTGCAATTGGCAATAGACTTTGCTGTTTGGTTTTGTTTGATTTACTTGAAAGGGATACACAGACATTTTGACAACCTCGCTGGGAGGTTAATGAACACTGACCGAAAGTCACTTGCTGCTTTGTTCTCAACATCTATGGGGAGCTCAGTCATAAATACTGGCACTCAGATACTCCAACACCCACACACACAACAGGTTGAGCTGCCTGTCAATTCATGCTTGAGCATCAGCCTGTTCTGTGGGAGATGAACATGGTATTGTTAATTTAGTCTCATTACAGGGAAGGGGATGCGGAGATGATGGCATTTTTTTACATTCAGCAGACAGCCAAAGCCTCAGTGTCCAAGCCTGAGGCAGAGAGAGATTCAAACAGGCACCCATTTATCAACACTAAGCACAAACAACTCACGTATAAGCACAGTGTTAGCATACAGTACATCAACTTGATGTGCACAAACTCCATTCATCATCATACCGCAATTATATGAAGTGTACACAAGCACTCTCAAGGAGACATTCTTTTCTCTGTTAATTCTTCCTCTTTTTTTTCTCCCAACACTCACACACACCGACAAACACTGAGCAGAGTTTGTTATCCTTTTCCAAATATTTTCCCAGAAAAACTGTGCATAAGAAAGTCTTTCTAATCTACACAGAATTTAACATATTGGTGTCTTAAGTGCGCCAACCAAACGTCATCCACACCAACAATGCTAATGTTTCCTGATGATGATGTAAAGTTCTACCACTGACCAGCCGTGTTAGCAAAGTTTCTGAAGAAATAATTTCAAGAATTACAGCTCACTGACAATTTAAAAAACATTGATGAGAGCAGTCTCTAATAAAACATGTAATTTAAAGTATGAACAGCAAGGGAATTCCAATTGTAACATTTTTAATTCTGTAAATTCCTGCTTTTCCATATTCCTTCTCATTTCTCTCCGTCGTTTCGCCTAAGAGCAAACCGGGTGTCCCAGTGTCAAAAACTGTCACGCTCGCTGGCAAGACGGCTGACGTTGGCACGGTGTGTAATGAGGGACTGTCGCTGGAGCACTGAGGGGAGACGGCAGTGACACGCCAGCGTGGGAAACTCATCTAAATCACATTACCAAACCCTGCCCTGAAGGCTCACATGGCTGGCAGATTAACCTGCATGGGCTGTCGCTGTTGCAGCTGCTGCTGTCTCTGAATTCTCTGCTTTGTGTTGGTTAACGGGTATTAAACATTGTAATCAGGCCCACAGTGCTGAAACCAAAGACAGAATGATGAGGATGGAAGGATATGAAGTGCAACCAAAAAGTTCAGTCTGCACCTATTACAAGCCAACAAATGTACCTAATTTAAATTTGGCCACCGTTCCCTTCGAAGTGGTCACCTGGTGCAGCAACACACCGATCCCAGCACTCCTACACACATTGCATCTCCTCCCATGTGTCCAAACCGTGACCGTTTAAACTTGAATTTCATTTTGGGGAAGAGGAAGAAGGTTCAAGAAGCCAAATGTGGCGAGTAGTCTAGGTGTGGAGCGACAATTGTGTTGGTGTGGCTAAAAAAACTCATCTGTTTTCAACAAACTGTGAGCGAGGACATTGTCGTGACGGTGCCCCCAACTACCACTGTGCCACAGTTCAGGTTATTTGGGCTAAATGTTCTCTCTCAGACACCTCAGGATGTTACAGTACAACTTTGTGTTGGCAGTCAGTCAGTCACTGGACGACAAATTCACAGGGCCCATCAGCGTGAATACCGGAGAAACCAGCAAGCTTTTCCTGAAATCTAGTCTTGCTGTGTCTTCTTCAATCTTGGAAACTGTGGACTCCCCCACTGTAAAGGCTGCTGTTTGTTCTCTAGGTCATAACTCTCATCATCAGTGTTGATCTTCAACATGAATGTCGGGCGCTTTGACAGAGGTCCTTGGAGACTTTGTGTTGCCTCTGCATGTCCATGGTGAAATCGCAAACACCTGCAAGTGGCCACTAAACACATCTAACACAGGTCATGGTGTTGATCGCATGACACCACATGGAATCCTTACTCACAAGAGTTACTCACACTTGTTGCCTGCACATGACCAGGCCCAGCTCTGTTCACATACAACAGGAAAAATCTGATTTTTTTTTCACTGCAATGAGTGAATAGGGACATACAAGTAATGTGGGCGGAAAATTAGGTTACAATAACTATGTGACAGTTCTGCAAAGATGAAGGACACGAGACCAATAATGGAACAGGCTGAGGCAAAAATCCGGGAACCATGAAAAAAGTGGGTAATCATGGACATGGGTAATCAATATTAGAAACATGAAAATAAGACAAAAACAGACTCGGACATGGCTGGAAAGCTGCAAGTAGTCCAAAGACAATATGGCAACTGAGTGGTGGGCAGCTAGTAGCATAAATCATGAGATGTCTGATTGCATAATTGAACAGATGAGGTGCAAAAAACTGGTAGGGAAACCCCAGCTACCATAAGTAAAGCTAATTGGAATGCATGCAGTTATTGATTTCAAAATTAAAAACAGAGTTCAAAACTGTGCCAAAGTGGCTGCCAGTACCCGCACACAACTGGCTCCTTTCTGATGCCAGCAGACTACATCAGGAGCCACAGTGATACTGCAGGGGGCAAATCTCCCCTCACCAGACACACTTGCTCTTATCTCAGCTGTGATTTGTAAGATGCACCACTGGTGGATTGTCACATTTGTTAATCTTGCTTTCTCCTGTTAATTTAATTCAAGAAAGTTGGTTTTTCGTCGGGGTTTATTTGTTCCCTGCCCAGTTAGATTTGTTTTGTTTGCTGTCCAGCCAACCCTGAAGTTATTTCCAACTCTATCATCTTTAGTGTGTTGTAAATACGCCTGAGTCGTTTCTTGAATCTTCACCAGTCAGTCTTCTTGGCTGCTCAAGACTTTGGGAAGATCGTGTATTTCATGATGCTGCCCTGAAAGATGCAGAACGTCTCTATTGTAGTAGCTCTTGTAGTAAATTTTCACATCTTCAGCATTATTTCTATCAATTATTTTCATTTCTGAAATATAGTTGCCACAGTATATAACAATAAAAAAAGAAATCTAGAAACTTACTAGTCACCTGTTTACTCAGTCTTGTACTGCTGTTTATAATACACATTTCATTCTGACAAAGTTTCACAGAAAATAAGCTTTTGTAAATAGTTCTTGGGCTTGAGGTGAAACAGATTAAGGAAATGATAATAATGCCTTAAAAGCAAGCACAAATACTTAAAATATCCATGACAAGGAGAGGCATATCAGCAAACCGGGGAACAGAGAAGTTCTAAATAGAGAAATTATACCACAGAACAGAAGGTAATATCCAAAATAAGACAAAACATCTGGTTTCTTCGTAATATTGAAAAAAATATGTTTATATATTTTTTGAAATACCAACTTATAAATCTAATTAACTGGAGTTCAGAAATGATATGATTTCAGTTATCTTTAAGTGTACAGTGGGTAAGAAAGTCTGCAGCTCTGATGAATGACTGATGGTAATGACTGATGACAGTGCATCTGATAAAATTACATTTCTGTCATATTGAGAGCAAACTGTAGCTGTAATTCATTCTTAACAACTCTAGCATCAACTTTTGCTCCTTTTTGCTGTTGAATTTAAAAAAAAAACATTTAATAATAATCAGGCACCTTATGATCATTTGTCATACATGTTCATTTTATATGTACTGTAATCGTATAACATCCGACTGTCTCTGTGTCCACACCCTTTGAAATTTAGAATCGCTGTAACCAGTGTTGAAACACCCAAGACAAACAGCTTTGAGCTTCAGTTTAGTGTGATATTATTGCGTAATTTACTTGTCAGTGCCATCTGACATGGGGCGCAGTCAGTCAGAGTGGCAATTACAGCACTAGCGGGAGTCTGGAGTGGCATTTATATGACATTAGTGAGGCACATTTAGCTTTCATTGTCAAACCGTAGACACTCAAGCCAGAGAGACACACTTTGGCCCCAAGGCTAACAAGTTATAATTCAGAAGCAGACCTGGAAATTCACAGTACAGTTTGAAATCTTATCACACATTGATTGAAGGTACATTATTGTCGACAGGCCCTTTTCTTTTGCTTCCTTAGCGGATGAAAAAGTCAGCGTTATCCCTCCACAACAGAGCTCAGAGAATAGGTGAAGCAGTTATTTTTGAAACAGCTAAAAAAAAAAAAAAAAAAAAAAAAAAAAAATCCAGCCTCTTATTCACACCAGAGCATCTCAGGCAATGAGATCCTGCACTGCAGTATCATTCATCAGGTAAAGTTTTTCTGTCTAGGGATAGTTTGCTGACCACCGTCGCCCTTTTTCACCAACCACCTGCTTCACATTCATTGGATCAGTTACACACATTCACACCTGGGACATAACCACTGCAACCACATAATATCTTGCTGTTTCTCTTGCACTTGACAGCTCCACTAGAGCAGCTGGGGGTTAAGCACATTGCTCAACAGCACCTTGACAGAAATCACTATGGGAAGATCCCAGGTCATTTAGTTTACGCAACCAGACTTTCCGAGCCCCCGTGGAGGTTCTGGTCGTGTCTATTAAACAGAAAGCACCGCAGTGTGTATGTAGTATTACTTTTGCACAAAGGTGTTACTTTGAGAATGTAACTAATTACAAATTTGTTCCACAACTTGCAAAAAGAGACTATTTCTTAACCATATTTTAAATATGAGACATGTAAATTCAAACGAGTATTATGCAGAGAAAACGAAGACCCTTACACTCCTTCTGTGGAAGATATTGCTCATACCAACATTTAAATGAGTAAAATTCTGAATCATTTTAGCTTGGTCATGATGTTGACCTCTCCCTCAACCTCTATTCACTTAATTCCAATGAAGGTCACTGAAGCCACGCAGGCTGATTTAAATGTGAGTTCCATTCAATATTGAGCCCCACACTTGGGAGCGACCTACCCCCTGACATTTAAGCTGGGCTTATGAAAGCCTAGACATATATATCTAGTGACTGGTGTTAAGTGGAGTGAAGCCCAAAGGATCTATGCAGGTTTTGGCCCTTTGAAGCTGACAGGCCCGCTCCCTCCTGGCACGCCATGACTCCACTTTCTGCTTTATAGGTAATTTATTCAGCTGAATAATTAAGGGCCAGGCAGCAGCAGGAAGCATGAATAGCAATAAGCACTAAGAAAGAATTAGTTTCCTTCAGCTGGTAAAGCCAGGCTGCCCAGAGCGAACCTGTGTCCGAAATATTATTTGAAATGGATTCTTCTACTTTCTTAGGACTGATTGATCCCACATGGTGCAGTAGAGCGATCAGTGATGCTGCTGAACATGAAACTTCCATTGCCTTTACCAGAATCTCCACAAACGTGTTCAAACTAATCTATACATTTTCGATGTGTATTTATGTCTTCATGGTCAAGAATTTCAACAGGGTTTCAAAAACACATGGCTTTGTTTCAAACTGTGCTGAGATTCGTGTGATTTTCTCCTGTAAAAACAGCAAAGCAGTTTAAGGTGGTGAACCTCCATACGGCAAAGCTTCGCTTCCTGCATGTTTCTTTATTTTAAATGGGAGGAAAGGAATGGTGACTCTTTTAAGTGGGGTTTCCACTGACTTTCAGCTCCAGATGTCTGCACCTTGGGTTGGCGTTTGGTTTGTTTAAAGACTACATGATGTGGTGGATGGGTAGAGTTTGGCATACGCTAACTACACAAGAAAAATAAGAGTATATAGCACTTTGAAAAATGAAATGAAAAAAATGTTTTTCACAAAATGCATCAAAGGAAACTGAACTAAAAGCCCATAGCCATGTCTCTGCAAGGCTATAATGCACATCGCTGTAGAGAAAAACAACCCATTAGATAAAAGTTTGAAAATTTGATCTGATGATGGTGTTAGATGAAAAGACAGCGGACCACCAAAGATCAGAAAGACCACAAATGTTTGCATCAGATTTCATGACAATCTGTCCAACAGTTGTTAAGATACATTACTCCGAAAGTCAGTCGGATTCATCCCTTAGGGAACTCGAAGCATCTGTACCAAAGTTTGTGCTAATCCATCTCGCAGATGTCAGGAGTTCACCAAAGACAATTCCTCCACTGCACACCACTGATATCTATACGAAACATCAAGACCTTCCATCTGTAATTGTTGAAACATTTCAGTAAAAGACAAAAATGTCACCGTGCTGTTGGCACTAAAGGGAAAGTCAGACGACAACCAAAGTCTGCAAATGTCTGAACTAAAATATCACAGCATTCCACCCAGTGGCTGTAAAGATTTTTTCATCTGGACCAAAAGACTGACAATCCCTAGAGTCGTGCATGTGGCTAAATGCAGGGAAAAAGTGTGTAAAGCAGGTCCTGTCAGAATGTTCAATCACCAAAGTGCAGCGGGAAAAAACTAACTTTGGTTCACTTCTCTTCCGTTTGGCACAAAACCATAGTACCATAGTCTGATAATCCAGATAATTTCAAATAAATGCTATTACTGTGGAGCAGAACTATTTTACCAGAGTCTGACAAATGTGGGGAGATACATACACATGCTCTCATGCTCCTGGCTCTGTTTCTTTGTAATTGAGGCCTCTGTGATAAGCCAGGGTCAGCAAAATAATGGAGCACAGAGTCCATTAAAACATGAGCACAATTAGGTGGGAGGCAAACACTGCCGATGGCTTCTGACCCCACTTCATTATTGTGCAAATGGAATGACTTTACTATCTAGCGGAGTCTCAAACATACAGCCACTTGTTCTTTCTGTTCCGCACACACTTACTACCAATTGTGCAACCCAGATAGCCCACTTACCAGTATCTACTGAGCCAATATAATGATTTCAATTGCTGTTACACAAACAAACAAACTCAGACATTCAGTTACACACACTGAATTGAATATCAGGTAAGTACTTGTGCAGAACAAGCATAAACTGTCTCAGGCAACCTCTCATTAGCTGCTTTCACAGAACAACTGAGACTTGCGCTGATCATCAAAAGGCCATTTAACTCCACGAAATTGCCGAATTGAAAGGATCACAGCGATCCAGCATAAGCAATTACAGCCCAATAGCTTTGTTCCTTAATGTCTTAATGCACAGACACAAGTGCACCCTCACTGCTTCCCTTCTCCTCCTCTTCTTCGGGAGTTTAATTTATTTTTTAAATTTTTGTTCTTTGTCTCTGCACAGACACACACATTTACAGCAGCTGTGAAGCCTGTAATTTTGAAGGAGATCTCTTGCATGTGCAATGAGGCAGCTGTCAGCCTTCTCTGTCCGGCCGCTGATTGAGTTCTCAGCTCAAGTGGGCCTTTGTGTGTGTGTGTGTGTGTGTGTGTGTGTGTGTGTGTGTGTGTTAACATGTTAATCTATGGAGAGTCTAACCTGTGGTCAATACAGATCAAGAACTGAGACAGCACAAAGCATACAGAATAAAACACTCAGGAAGCAGCCGTGCATGCACATAATGCCAATTTAATGTAGGTTTAGTTAGTATATCCCATAGCACCATTTACTTCACTTAAATTCCCCACAAAACTTTTGCAAATATGGGTTTAGTTTTATTATTTTTATGATTAAAATCATGTTCCATCTGGATTGCGTTCTACACACTCTGATGTGCAGTGCTATCAGAAAGTCTCCAATCCCTGTGACAGTTTATACAGTTTGTTCTGTCAAAGTTGCTTTGTCTCCATGATGAAAAAAGACTCTAATATTCATGCTGTTACAGTAAAATATTTGGAAAATACAATAAAATGCCTGTCTGACAGTTCCTTCAGTACCATTTGTTTGTTTCTGAAAGCTGGGTTCCACACTTTTATTGGCATCTGTCAATCAAGCAAACACACACTAAAGAGAAAAATAATCACAGTGAATTTAAGAAGCAGGCAGTTTAAACTCACTACAAATGTGTTAAGCTGAGCAGAGCTAAATATTCAGATAACAAATTCTTTATACGTTCATCAAAAGCACCAAACCTTCCACATTGTAGCGTTGTTGTTGTTTTGTTTTTTTTTTGAAAAGGTATTAGTTCATCCACTTCAAAACTAAGAAATTAATTTCAAAATTGCCACTGCTTATTAGAAAGAGTACAGAACCAGTTACTGGCTTTCTACAAATCTGAGGGTTTTGCATTTGATCCAATAAAGTTTTTGGAGCCAGTTGCTACTGGTTCTTAATGCTCATTGTCCCCATATATGTCATCATGGACAAATGGATATCCAGAATTTATCCACCGAATCACAAGACTCAAAGACGACTGTGAAAGTAAAATTATTTGGCTCCCAGGTCTCATACAATATGACATTTGGCATTTTGAGACTAATGAGTTTCTGTGTCATTTACAGAGTCTCAAAGACATATTGGACTCACACAGGATAGTAATATTCCAGTGATGGAAATAGCATTTTAAATAATTCTTTCTGCTTTTCCCTCAGTTTTGGGTAATAACATTGCCTCCGTTTGAATGACATGTCATATCCTGTTCATCCAGTTAGATGACTAGTTGGTTACCTTGCCTTCCCCTTTTTTATTTGTTTGTCATTCAGCTCACGTTTCTTTCTCTTTCCTCCTGCCTAGTGAGTATTTCACCATTATCGCGACAATTAATGTGCCTGATATGGCGGAAATAAGTCATACATTTAATTATTCAAGTGGGCTTTTGTTGCCTAAACCAAACTACAAACACAACTGCTGATGCAAACACCAGTGTCTTGTGTGAAAGGTTAAGTCCTTTGAGTCGTCTACCTGTCATCCACCCCAACCAGCCCAGTGTGTGTTCATTCATGCATTCAAAATAGGGGAAAAAGAGACTTACTTTTATATTCCATCCAGCAATTACACCTCATCAATAAATACTAATTATTTAACTGTACAAGTCAAGGGCTACACAGTAGTGTGGTGGTCAGCATTTCTGCCTTGCAGCTAGAAGATCCCTGGTTCGCATCCGGCTTTCCTGGGATCTTTCTGCATGGAGTTTGCATGTTCTCCCTGTGCATGCGTGGGTTTTCTCCGGGTACTCCGGCTTCCTCCCACAGTCCAAAAATATGCTGAGGTTAACTGATTATTCTAAATTGCCTGTAGGTGTGAATGTGAGTGTGATTGTTTGTCTTTGTATGTGGCCCTGTGATAGACTGGTGACCTGTCCATGGTGTCCCCTGCCTTCACCCCGAGTCAGCTGGAATAGACTCCAGCACCCCCCGTGACCCTAATGAGGATTAAGCGGTGTATAGATAATGGATGGATGTACAAGTCAATAATTTCTAGGAGAAAGGAACATTTTGACACGACTTCTTGCAGATACTTCACTGTGTGTGGGGGAGGTATACAGCAGGAACTAATTTGTGGCATAAAAAACTCTGCTTCTGTATTCGACAGGCAGAAAGAAATTAATCTGAACATTCAAGGACACCCAGTAGTGTTTTGATCCAAATCCATACAGGTTATAAAGGTGATACATTATTCTAGTCAAATATCATGAAGACTTGCCGTGTTCCTGCAATCTTTATCTTACACAATTTGTTATATAATATACGGCATTGATTTGATATGGGATAGCAGCACATCCAATAATCGAGTTAGGGCTCTATCAGTGTCAAAACAATAGTCCTGTTGCTGCAAACAATTAGACTGTGCAGCGATAACAAAGCCCTTTTTATAGTTACTGTAATATGTTTTGCCAGGCTGGGAATCATTCATGTAACACATCTGACTTCCTGCAGTCAGATGGTAATGCAGTTAGACTAATGGCTAGACTCCTATAGGCTTCACACTGCTGCAGATGATAAGTATAATAGCTTTACATAAATAAACAGGCAAGGAGCAGTATAACCCGCCCACCCCCATGGGACTTCTATACATAAGTTGAATTGATGTTGCTGGAGGCAGGTGTGGTCTGGTGGAAAGGCTGCAGTACCATATGCTGCGTGCACCAATGATCATCATGGCATTTTAAGAATGCTCTGTGATCACAGCATGAAGGTTGGACAGGCTACACATCAGACAAGCCTCTGAAAGATATGATGCTGGTTCCAACTCATGGACCAGACAATTCAGGTCAGAAACCAAATGGTCAGGTAATATCCAGCAACAACTCACAGTGCAGTGATCACTAAAAAAGTATACAGGGTACAAGAGTGAGGAAAATGTGTGGTCAAACAATCACAGTAAACTAGACAGTACTATTTTCTTCTAATGTCAAATTGCTGTCAGAATTGTGTGAACAGTTTGTATCACTAGCCAACAGAGGACAGTCGCAGCACTCCTCAGACACCTCCCTTTCCTTGTCGCCTACTTTCTCTCCCTCTCCAAACAAAAGCCCTTAACAATCACAAAAGCAATATGAGGGGGAAAAACAAGTGCTAGTATATAAAATTTGTGACTCTAAGTCAATGGTGAAATGTGTGCTCGTAGACAAATAAGGAAGGCTGAGCTCCGTTCAGGCTCAATACTGGTCTAAATAAGTGAGCAACTGAGTGTTTGTAAAGTGGCTCTATCAGTAATCCAGCAAATAGATCTGCTACACAAGAACAATGTGACAGTGAATTCCTCTAGTTTACAACTAAGTATCCCAAACTCAGCTAACTACACTCAATATTAAAAGGAAGACTTGAAAGGCAACACACTGGAATAGCCTTTGTTTTCCCCTCAGTATTGCTGTGTCCTATGTAGATACAGACCTGTTGACAGAAGGTGCTTCTTCTCTCTCGACCATTATTTCCCTGTTCTGTCCTCTGTAAGTTCTCACGTCAGAGTAATCTGAATTTACTCTATTAAAATATTATCATCCATTTCCGTTATTAATTAAGTTGAATTGAGGCACTTAGACAGTTTAAAAACATTTATACTGTAAACAGTTATATTTATGCACTCCTATTTTTCAACACAAAATATGACTAGACATTTTTAGGGTTCTTTATGCAAATCATAGCACTTGGCTAGGGTTCGGAAAAGACCTCCCTTCTTGGTTAAAGGAGAAATTCTCTGAAACTGACTATCGGCATGTATATTTAAGAACCAGATGGGAGGATTGGCACCACTAACATATTTACAATGATTGGTCAAAACAATAAAACCACTCAAGGTAAATGTATAACACTGATCGTCTTATTACAATGCACTGTATGCTACTGTTCAGGAATGGCTTGAGGAACATGACCAAGAGCTGCAAGCTTCCACCTGGCCTCCAAACTCCCCCAGATCCCAGTCCAAGCAAGCATCTGTGGAATGCACCTGAACTATGGCAACACAACTGGGTCCAAAGGATCAACTGCCCACCTCCTGGTGCTGAACACTATGAGACACCCTAGGAAGGCCCATGTCCATGTCCTGACAGGATTAGAGATGTTTTAAAGGCCTACATAATACCAAGCATGTGGTTTAAATGCTGTGGCTGGTCCGTGTATAATCACAACTCAAATACAGATTGTTTTCACAGTCAAAACGCAGCAGCCCGGACTCTTAGTGTGAGAGCATGTCTCACTGTTCTGCCCTCCCTTTGAAGATCCTGTCATGCAGAGACATAATTCAAACATGCGACCATATGAGAAATCACTAATGATGACCTGTAGAAAATGATGAAACATATGACTCCATGCGTTAGTTTGATCCTCCAGCTGCCGAGCTATTGAGCCACTGTCACTGCTCACACAGAGATCAGTGACTAACACGGCTTTTTGTCGATGAGTTGTAACTGGTATTGAACCCATGTGCACTTGTGTGTGTTTAGGTGTGTGTGCTGAAGAGAGCGGCACCAGCGAATGATATAAATTTTTTAGCTACATCCAAGACTACATTGATTTTTAAATGTGTCCTCGCGGGCACAGTTCACTTTGATGTGCAGCTGGTTGTGCATACAATGCAATGCAATAGAAGGCAGCCAGGATGGTGGGAAAATAATTGAAAGAGACACACGGATAGATGCGCGCACACACACAGATGCTTTCTACTCTACTACACATGGATAAGCACAGAAAAACACACGCAACTTCAGTTGTTCTTCCTCTGTTGCTCTCAAAAAGCCTGTTTCCGTGTTGATACTCTTTTCTCAGTTCCTGGGACATGTTGTACAGCTGGTACAACAAACAAAAGTTTTTGAGCTATTATCTGCAATTGCATGTTCTCATATACTTTCACAAAGACACACACGCACACACACAAGACACTCTGTCATCACAGGAGTTGCTGCTACCATATTTCTGCCCACGTATCTCCCAACACACACACACAAAACCACACACACACACTTAAAACACTTGGCAGTCCTGTGCTTCAGCCAACTCGCTGACTGTGTTATTATTGTAGCCTTGAAGCCTACTATGTCTGTTGCCACCTTGTTTTTTAAAAAGTCACTTTGAGAGGTCTGTCAATAAACCTGCTTTGGACTTGATGTGTTGCCAGGTGACTTAGTGTGTCCCCTTATCGATTTTACCAATCAAACTCTCTAACAAAGAAAGTGCAGATGCAGATTTAGTGGCAACATAAAAAAAAGGCAAAATTCAGATTTTAGGCCTTTAGAAAATTGAGCAGGCTCATCAGGAAATATGGACAATAGGGGATATAGCTCAACATTAGTAAGACGCTCCCAATCTTTTGCACAAAAAAAACATCAATATGGATTTGCTTGATACCACAACAGCTGCAGGAGAAAGAATGTCTTGCACATCTATGTTCTCTGAGTTTTTCTAAGTAACTTATTGCATCTGGAAACAAAAAAAGGAACCATTAATCCTTGCTTATATTTCCTGTAACTATTATTTTTGACAGTTTTTTGGCAATACAAATGGTGCATTTTGGCTCAGGAACATTTCTTAAAAAAAAACAAACACTGCAAGTCATATGGACTGAAACAGAACTGACAAAAGACAGATGATGCCATCCTTGGTGATCTTGAGAAGATTGTCTTAAATTCTACTTTGCATTTCCAGAACTAATACAATTTACAAAGCACAGACCCAAAATATTCCCAGAAATCATAAGAAATGTTACAAATCTATCAATTAGTGCACATAACCATCACCACACATGTCAATTGCACAAACTGAGCAGCTGTACTTTTTACCTAACAAACAGCACATTCAATGTAGGTTCAAAAGAATGTGTATAGTAAATCAGTGTCAATCAAAGACCTTCATATCTTCTTCCAGAGGGGCAGTTTTTCCTGTACAACATGCAGGGTTTCTTTATTTGTTTGGGTCTTCTGTATTTGTGAGTGAGTTCAGTCCACCACTTTATAAATTGTTACATGTCATCCATCAACTAGTTTCTCCTAGGTTGGTTAAGCAATTTAAAGGACTTATTGTACTTAGTGTTTGGCTTTGACACTCCTTTGCTGCTGTTGAGAGACTAAAACTTATAAATTCAGACATTAAAGGTACCTCCCTAAGAAGCATCTGCTCTATTCTACAAATTACTTCTCTTGTCACAAATGTACACCCTGTCCTAAAATTAAACCTTTATGCCTTTATTCGCCACTTTGTTGTACATTTTCTTCTTCGCATTCATCCAGGGGGTGTCCTCGCTGTATCAAACCGCCCACTCGATTCAGTAATTAGCCTTGTCTGTTCAGGTGTAATCATGTCTGGGGCACTGGCAGGTGTGAACAGATACAATCTGTTCTTTAGCATGTAAAGAACTTCCTGTCGTGGCCAATAACGTAGTCGCCAAGTTACAAAAACTCATTGTCACTGCCGGTGACACGCGCACACACTTCCTCTCACTATCATCCACACACAAACATGAAGCCAAGCACCGTTCACTGCAGCTGTGCACTTGTGTGTATCTTCCTTAGTCCTTTACAATTCTGCCCCCTCTTGGTGGCTGTTGCTTTTGTAGCTGAAAGCTGAGCCTGCTGCATGAAACTCTCTAGTAGGGGAAGTTCCACTCCACTGTAGCTTACTGATTGCATATGAAGCTGTCATAACAACACAAATTATAACTATTAGTACTAGGACACTTCTTTAGATATTTATATGTTACACAGGGCTCTGGTTGCATGTTTGGGCAAATGATAATATCTAGAAATTATTGGCAAAACTGGAGACAAAAGAGACAGATTGCACTGCTAAACCATTGCGAAATGTCAAACTGCTTAAAACTAGCTGAATATTGAGATTATTGCTCTGTCTTGAGTACTCAGATCTTTCCTTTCAGGAAGATACAATTACAAAAACACTAAAGCTTCTGCATAACAAAATCACTGAAGGTTTAAGCTGTAGCCACTTAAGTTTTTTGGAACGCTGTGTTATTTTGCTATTTTGACTAAAGCTCATCAAAGCTACTGTCATCTAATCAGTTCTGCAGCACATTCATCTATGCCACACTGTATCTCAGAGCACTGTATGCACCAATCATTTGGTTAATCTCTCCTAAAACCCACTGCAGTATGTCTTACATGATCTACTGTCGCTTACACCATTAGACCATACAGTAAAAACCTGGGAAAGTTTTTTTTTAAAAAAAAAAGAGCTATAAAAGAATAAATCCAACAACATAAGTGGTGCAAAGTGACAAATATGTGTCACATTGACTAGTATGAGTCATTATTGTCGCATAGCATACTTTTCCCTTTTATTTGTTATTCAATTACTTCTAGTCTGTCCTAAAAGTGTTTTTAAGAGCACCCAAAAAGCAAGAGTTACAGCATTGTCATATAACAAATGTCCCTGGTTTGATTCCAGCAGTAGGACTTTAGTGCATGTCACACCCCTTTCTCACCATGTCTCTCTACTCTTGTTTCCTGTCCTTGTCACTTGTGACAGTCAAATAAAAATAAAACGCCAAAAAGAACCATATGTTTTAAAATAAAGCAGTATAAAATCTAGAGTTTTAATAATGCAATGTGGACAGCAAACACAAGCTAATTGCTATATGCAGCACATATATATATTCACTTTCAAAATATATACATTTTTTCTAAGTACTACCACTGGTGACATGACATTGTTCACCAAGTTAGTTAGAGGATTAGAGGTATAAAAGAGAAAAAGGGAATAAGCAAGAAAGGAAGTGAGAGCAGAGGATGGGCAGGAATCGATGTTGAGCGGCTATATTTCCCATGGTCCAATTAGACAGGAGGAGACTGGAGCACACTAATGACCTGACATTTACACACACTGAACCCCTGATTTGTTGTGATTACACAGTGTGTGTGTGAGAGTGAGAGACAAGAGACAGGAAGAAAGATGGAGAGAAGAAGAAAAGAGCGAGTGTATGCGAGTTTCACATGTCTCCTGTTGTTGGTGGACTCATCAAAACATGTCAGCATTGAAGCAGCACTGGAGTTAAAGCGGCAGACAGGCAAACCTAAGGCCAACAAACAACCAAATTCATGAAAATGCCCTTCAACTTTCAGATTTTTTTCGTTTTTTTCCACAAAAGAAATATTATAGGCAAATTTACTTCAAAAAATGAATTTAAAAAATTTACATTTTGTGGTAACACCAGCACTAGCATCTCAGACAAAAACATACAGGCGCACCAGCCACACCTTCCCCCTCCCATCCAGTTTTATTTACAACCAGTAAAAAATAAAACTAAAATCCATCCACAACCATTACTCCATGTCTACATTGTGAAATATGTTGTCAACTGTGTCAGTTTCACTGTGTAACATGAAGACCGAAGGAGAGCCACATAACAGAAGTCGAAACTCTCACACTGAGCTAATGTTGAATGAGTGCCATTTAGTAGGTTAACAACTTAAATAAAATGCTTTAGGTTTTAATTCTTTAGTACTTGGAGTCATAAGCTAAACACTGCACTCGACTGCACTTGCACTTTTACAATGTGATGTGGGAAGTCACTCAGTCTGTATATAAATGCGGGGATTCCAACAGTTTCAAAGAGAGGGACACACATGCACACAGAGGTGGTTTGACTTCCCTCTCTGCACAGGACACCATTATTCCATTGTATTTTTACATGGCAAACAGTTGTTTGCTGCTATATTAATGTTTGAAATACCATATATAGAACATTTAAAGTCATAAATATCTGTACTTAGCTTTACCTAAACACTGTAGCCACTCTGCTGCCTGCCTTAGCCAAAGCTAAGCTTCTTACTCTTCAAAAAAACATGAGCTTTGATGAAGCAGCATTTTTGGCAATTTAGGTATGTTACATAGCTACTGAATAAGATTGTAGTTAAATTAAGTCATGCTGGATGGAAATAAAAACAGCAAGCCTCTCGTATCTGGTATTTTAGTGTGTAGAGTGTTTGACCACAGTGGAATTGTTTGTGGAATGTATGATTTAGTGACTACTTTTAAACAGCATAAAAATGCATTCAATTGTAATATAAATAAATCAGAAAAATAAAATAAAAATTGGTGACAAATGGTTAGTGTATCTATACTGGCTAAAAAACCCTTTTTGCAACTATGAAAGTGAGATGCTGTGCTATCATTTGAGATGTTGCTTTGAGAGAGAGATCCTTTATTTGGAGGAGATTGCAGGAACGTGGAGAGTGTTTGATAAGGGCGATGTTTAGACATTTAGGATGTCTCAGGGATGTTGATGTTCGACAATGTCAATCCTCTAATGGTGGTAACAATACATGTTTAATCATTTGTTTTACAAACCCTTATTCTTTGTGTTTGGATCTTAGACTTACTTTCCATACAGTCTTGCTTTTTGGCTGAATTACATGTCAGGTTTTACCATGTCGAGGTACTTTAGCAACCAATGAATAGATTATCTTTTTATGTCAGTTAAATCGGTGAAATGCTCCTTTAGGGTTTCACCAGCTCTTCTGTGCTGCTCTGCTGATTAGAATATGTATATGTATGTAGAATATGTGAATCATTCCTCTCTTAGCAACATTATTCAAAAATGGACTACGGGATTTGGATGAAATGGAGGAAGGTCAGAAATGACACAAGTACCAAGTGATTCAATTTTGGAAATGATGCAGCTTAAAGTCTGGATCCACGGATTTGTTAAGTATTTCCCATTGAGATAGCGGCACGGCGTCTGATAGCGGCACGGTAACCATGGCAACAGGTGTACGCTACCTCAGCAGCCTACTGAAAATCACATCATTGCGATCCTACTACAAATCCACCACTGTGGACATATAGGAAATGATACAAGGATCAATTGATTAAATTGTGAGGGTGTTTCTGTGTCCTATCAATTCCGGTCGCCCGCTACATATTTAGGTGACGCGATTCGGTATCCGTACACATGCATAACACGCGCCTGAGTTCAGCGCAAGGTCAGGTAATGTACAGTCTTGGTGGACTGAGTGCTCTCTGAGTGCTTTTCTTGTTAATTGACACGACAAGCCGTGAGCGCGTGTGTGTGAGTACATGTGTGCCAGAAAGTGAAATTAATTTTCTAAGCCACTGACAGATATGTCCAAATGTGATTCATTCAATAGCAAATTTTCATTTTGTGCCTTAAATCTACCAGCCACTTTAAACGAGTATCTGGCTGCTGCTAATTTCCCGCCATGGTATGCCAGCTTTTGTGTAAATGGGTTGGAGCATTATAGAATTAATTTCAGAATAAATATTGTCAATTACAATGTTGAACGTTTTAGCAATTGTCACTGTCTTCCGCAATTTCATCGCAACCAATAAGCTTAAAACATCACAACTTGCATTGCAGTTTTTTAGAAAAGCTGCCTCGAATGCAGGCATTTTCGGCCGCAACAATCTTGAAAAACGCCCACGAAATCCAGGAGGGACTGACATATGTTCTGTGGCTGCAATTACACAGTGCTTAGTGCTGCCTAGTGGAGACACCCTGAATTACATCTAAACAACATATAAGGGTTTAGTAGCCCTATATTTTATATGGGTTGCATTAGGTGTCCAGGTTAGACAGCCATTTTATGGGGTAAAATATCAGCTTAATAAGACAAGTAATAACAGTAACTGAAACAACTGTAGCTAAACACAATTCATAGGTTATGGTCTACCGTGTAGCCATGTTGAGAAAGTACCAACATGGGATTCTTAAAGAATGTACTTGTTCTTTTAAATTGGACTCTTGTCAATATCGTACAGTCGTAAACAGGCCCAACCTGCCACTGACTTGTCCCTTGAAAAATATTCTACCATCTCCCATATCTCAGAATGCCCTGGCCGACTGCGTCCCAATCCATATCCTCAGGTCTATACGTAGAGTAATCTCCTTCCCCTTCTTTTACATCACCCTCTATCCTGATATTCCTCATAGCCTCTGCCTATTTTCCCACCCCCGTCCTCATTTCTCTACCAAGCTCTAGTGAACCATTGTCCTTGCCCAGCTCATTGACGGTACCACTAAATCACACCGGATTCTTTCTCGCACAAAGTATTAGCTTACCTTGCTCAGTTATTGCTGGCTTTGGCCCACCGGCATTTGGGTTCTGCATGGTTCTCCTTATGACTGTCCTCCTGCCACCAAACACACACACATACAAAGACACACACCAATTCACCTGCACGCACACATCCCAGATTATTCTCGGCATGCTGCAGAGGAGATAAATGGCTCCTCTGTTGCCCAGCCACAGGTTGGTAGAGCCTGGAGGGAAAAAGATCCATTTGAGAGCCCTGCGACATGGGCCATGGTTTGGGGGTGGGGGGATAACTGACAAAAGCAGAGACAACCTTAAAATGAATCATGACAATTTCCAGTATACATGCTCCAGGATGAGGAAGCCAGGGAATAATCAGTAGGGACAATACATAGAAAAAAGGAAAAAACACAGAAAAAAAGTTAATTCATGCTGCCAATGACAAAACAAAGGGTATTTTTATATTTATACCTAATAAATGTAAAGCTAACAAAGCAGGTTTCATCCAACAACGGTGATCCAACAGTAGAAGATCATTACTGTTCATGAATATCTGATTAGTAGGCTGACAAACGTTGGGATACAGCAACAGCATGTCCTGGTTAGAGCATCTGCTTCACAACAGGAGGAGGATCTATCTGTCTGGGAATTACCTACTGATCAGCAACACCTGGAGGGAGATGTGTGTCTCAGTCTGAGACACTGAGAGGACTTGTCATAAATATTTTAGTTAGAAAGGACTCATCTATGCATGCTTGGAAAGTTTGTAAAGGCCCTATGTTTTAGCTTGTTCTAAATTCCTGACACTTTCTTATTTAGCATGATTTGACCTCTTGTTCAGTCAATATTTATAGTTAAAACGCCTAATTTTACGCAGTTATGTGATAGGTGCAGCTGAGAGAGGTGGAAGTTCCCCACATTTCATTTGACAGCTGAACAACAGCAGCACATGCTGTATGTCTACAAAGGAATTACTGACAGCTGATAGAGGTCAGTAGGAGAATTTGTGTTTCTTGTTTCTCAGTTTGCACCCCTCTGTGTAGCCCTCATTTCAGTTTACTGGTAATGCCACCTAATTGATGACAAAAGTTACACATTGATAACAACTGTGGAGAACAGTAGCGCGTCTAGTATATATCAATAGGTGGAGATATTTATGAAAAATATTAAATGTCAATGTGCTGGCTTCACAGATGTTAAATCATACCATAGAGGTAAATTAAAAAAGCAGTTACTTATTGATATGACAAGGAAATTAGTCAGTTTAAAGTTGCAGTTCCTTTTAATCTGGTTTGAGTTTATTCTGCGTAGGTATGACAATAATATATACATGTATGTGTATGTAGGTGTCAAAGTAGTCTCACTTAGGCAGCCCTTTCTTTTTTAGTCTGGTGGGTTGTTAGCCTGGAGGTTGTTCTTGATGTTTTCCACATTGAAGTGGTCTTTCAAAACTGTAACATATACATGGCAGAAGGAAAGGAGAAAGCTGCCTGATGTGAGCGGCCAACTGCAGGCGTAAACCTGCATCCTCCATCTGGTGAGTTAGACTAGTCAAAGTAACATGCACGTGAATGCTGGGATCCCAGCATTCCCAGCGGAGCAATGCTCAGAGTGTCTCACTGCCACCACCGCCTTGGCTTCTTTTAAAAGTGCATCCTGCTGCCATCTCTTTCCCAGGTAACAACACACCCTGCTATCTATAAAGAGGAATGTGAATTGGATTGTAAAGGCTCTTTGGTTTGGGTAGAGAGTGACACTGGGCAAACAGAAAACCATACGCTAAAAGAATAAAAGAATAATTTACTACAAAAAACATAATTTACAGGAGTGGGGATGGATTGCTGGCACTCTGCAGTGGCACTGATTTCATGCTGGTGTGCAAGGCCTTGTTGGTTGGTTCGCCATTTTCTTGTAAACAGACTACCACTGCTAATAAGAAAAGAACCAGGAGTAGTTTGTCCCACACTCAACCACCAGCTTGTGCCACAGAGTACAACTGGTCTCAGTGCTCACTCGACCAGTCAGAGCCCTGAACTCTGTCCAGTGGTGCACAGCTGCAGTCTTCCTGTGTCCAACCTGCTGCTGTTTTCAATGATTGCATCCCTCTTTCTTTCGTCTGCGTCTATCTTTTCTGTCATGTGTTTGAGGTCTGGTCTTGTCTCCCAGTCGCATCATTGATTTCTAATGCTGCATCTACATGTCTAAGTGATTCTAGTAAAAGGATAAGAACTCATCCAGGTGTCGGTATTTAGTTGTATTACAGCCGCATGCCCAACGGCAGGAAGTAAAAATATGCATTAGAGCAGCATTAAGTAACAGGTCCGTTTGAAACTAGCAATGTGCAAACAAAAAGCACAGCAATAATAAAATGCTTTATAAAACCATGCAATATAAAACATCCATCCATTATCTATACACCGCCTGATCTCATCAGGGTCGTGGAGGTCCTGGAGCCTATCCCAACTCATCCAGGGTGAAGGCAGGGGACACCTTGGAGGGGTTGCCAGTCTGTCAGGTACATGTACAGATAAACAATCACACTCACAGACAATGTTTTGGACTGTGGGAGAAAGCCGGAGTATCTGGAGAAAACCCACGCATGCAGAGAGAGAACCTGCAAACTCCATAGAGAAACATTTCGGGAAGGCCAGGACGCGAACCAGGGATCTTCTAGCTGCAAGTCGAAAATTCTAACCACCAAGCCACTGTTCAGCCCCCAGTGTAAACTAGTCACAGCTTAAAGTGTAAATATAACGACACAAATAAAAACAATACCTTTGCCATAAGACACAGTCATAAAATCATAATCAGACCAGGCCACACTGCTCCGTCACTCCATGGTCCAGCTCGGATGCTTTCCACAGTGGACGCTGGTCTGCATGTACAGCATAAGACACATCATTACCTGTGCTACGTTTCAGAAAGTCGGGTTTCTGAGTTATCAAGAATTTCTAACTCAAAATTCTCGAAAATGTGGAATTTTTGATTTTAGACGCAACATTGCTCCAGTTCAACTGCTCCAAAACTAATCGCACAAAAAATGGCCGGTTTGTTTGAGTTAAACCTGATCAAGCCTGCAGTATTTAAGTACTAGAGAACTCAGTTCAATTTGTTCTCATTCAGTGAATGCCCAATAAACACAGAAGCTGAAATTATTTACCAAGAAGTTGAAAAGCTATTACTCCTTATTACATTTTGTCATTTTGAGGAGTTTCTTTGTGTGCATAATCTTTTTTTTTATTTTTTTTATCACAGTCCTAAATCTACCTTTAAAAATCTTCTTCTTAAACCTCACATATTGAACATCATTCATTGTGGACTTGTGCTCATGTTATTACAAACTGTAGTCTTCTATATAACACTGGAGGTTCACACATTGGGAAAGCAACAGTGAACTGAAGCATTTTATGCATATTTTCATTGTTGCCCTGTACACAAAGCACTAAATGTTACTTATGTTACTTATCTTATGCAAAAGTCCCTGAGATGAGTTTAGATCCTGAGCTGTTTGCATAATGAATCATCATTATCTAACATTACTGGATTTTAAAGTGTAAAAAGCTGTGTTGTCAGGACACGGATTCATATTAAATCTCTAAGCGTGAATGAAGGAGATTATGTGAATAGGAAATCTTTTCTCTGCATCAGTGGGCAGGTAATAACAGACGTTTAAGTGTCTAGGTCAAATCTTAATTCCAGTTAGCAATTCAGCTCATTCTCTTTTGACAAAATAATATGTGATTCAACCCACGTCATCGCAAACGTGGAAGACAAAAGGCCAGGGTCAAGGGTGTTTCGTGAGTCAGTTGTGTAGCAGGTTTGAACAGGGTAAATTACCTATTAGTGATTCATACATCAGTTCCTACTATTATGTTTAGGTTTAGCAATTTTAAAATCTATGGTTACCAACACTACATCTGCCGGATCTTTCTAATAAACCCCTAACCCAACCCTGAGGGTGGAGCACAGTGCTATGCAACCTGGCCAACTGCAGGACAAGGGTTGGTGTGAGGAAGATCACTGTCATCCTTAAGGTCGGTTTCAGTGCCTGTGTGGGCTCAGGGTCACTGCAAAAGGCAGCTAACATCACCATCATCTTAAATTTAAAGTTGTATGTGATCCATCTGGAGGTCTTCTTTTAAAATTGCTTCTCCAGATGGACTTCATATAGATTTTTTACCAGTATCTAGAAAGTGAGATGACATTTTGTTAGAGGAGGTTACAGTGTTCTTTCTCATTTTATGATTTCAGTTAGACACCTTGGTGTCGGCAAGATTCATGAAAAGCCTTTCTTAGTGTGCCAAGATGTTCTCTGGAGATGAATCAGGATTCCTCCACATTGGAAGTGAAATAGCAAGCCATTATCAGCCAGGACAATGACAAGAAAGACTTCAATCCGTGACCAAATAATTAGAAGTCTCAAAACTTAACGCATACCTCCATAGGTCTTTCTGCCACCACTGAAAGAATGAAACCTGTGCACTGGGCAAAATCTGAAGCTAGAGGACTCCTTCAGTCACTGAAGGTTAACGTGGTAAGATGCAAATGTGCTAATGAGCCTTTATTCAAATATGATAAACTTTGCATTTATACAGAATAGGCACTTGTGTCCTGGAAAGTACACAACACCCTAATAAATGCTCTGACTGTCAGCTCCAAAGCTGGGGTAAAGATGGTGAGGAAGACCTGCCACCTGTTGTATGGGGCCCCACTTTCATCCTGCGGGCTACAAAGTGAAACTCAACAGTAATGCAATTACAATTTAGGAAACAAACTGGATATGAAAGCATATGATTTGATCGTGTTTCGGTACTCGATCTTAATCTGCTGCCAAGTGTGTTTCACATCACTGGGGGTGCATTGGGATTCAAAAACATAAAATGCATTCATGTCGTGGAAAAATCATTGTGCATCGAATTTGGCAAATTACATTTAAATTCCAAAGGTTGTTTAAAATTCCTAACACAATATACGTTAAAAACTTAAAAATCTTTCACATTAACTCCATTTTCTTTGCTGTTGTTGCCATATTACTCATCTTCAAGAATATTTATGGAGTGCATCATTAATATCCTCTTTAATGCTTGACTATTATTCATTTTTAAAATCCCCTGTGAATGCACACAATTTAGACTTTTATTTTAATGAAGCATTTCGCTAATTCAAGTCAGAATTGGCGTTTAAATTTTCAGTGTTTCAAACTTTTTTTCCAGAACACACATCAGGATACAAGTAAAGACACTCAAACACAGAGCCATGTTACAGCACTTCAGAAAACTTACATTATTGACCTGAACCATAAATGTAAGTTGACTCTATGTAGCTGGATGACTATGCAGGTGATACAGTCAGCCGTCATGTTTCCCCAGGAGGGGATCCCTAATGCATTTTGCAAAATTACTGTTCCATGTCACTAACTTCTGTATTTCCTTTCAGACTGAAAACAAACATTTTAAATTATTCATGTAAAAATCACATTTTTTGGAAAGCTGGAAAGTTTTTTGCTACAGTATTTGCACTTTTTTTGTGATTTCTCATTTCCCCGCATCTCTACAATAGTGGTAGTTCCTGTCAGACTTTGACAGAGACACAGCAGTAAAGTTTTAGACATGATGACGTCTTTGTTTCTGGTGTTTCTACAGTCCATCAGCCTCATCAAAATAGCGATGGCTGTCAGCAGTGCTAAGTAGGAAAAACAGAGACTGTATGTCAGAGAGAAGGCTAAACAGACAATGCAGGAAAAGTAAAGTGGTTCACAGAAGCAGAAAATAGAGACTCTTAGGGTTAAAGTTCCTTTTCACTTGGAACAGATAAAAGCTGCCAAAACGAGAGAGGAGGAATTAACAAAGACCATAGAGACAACAGAGAAAACCTGTCAGTAACTCAACAAGGTCATGTTATTGAACGACAACAAGACCCAAACAAAGAAAACTGAAGCAATTTGTGAAAAATATAAACAGTAACATAGAAACTCTGACATGACTGACACAGCAGCACGAATTGGCTGCATTATGCCCAGCGAAGACATCTTATTTTGAAGCAAAAATAACAAAATGTATGGATTATTGTCACGGCTCACAACACTAAGATAAAACACTTTGTACTATTTATCACAGAGTGTCCAAGTTTAAACACTGGGACATTATATTTTTGAAATATTGCCACAAAATAATATCCGTTGGCAGTCAAGGCTAACTTGTATGATTTTAGTAGTAAAGAAAGGACATCGGCCCAGAAACTTCATCATGTTTATGTGTCAACACATGGAAGAACAACAATAACAATACCAGTATTGCAAACAAAAACATTGACATTATATTGTTCTCAATCTGTCAGTCAATGGTGGCTGCATTTTGTGTGTTGAGATGCACACACTGGATGATTTGCGTTGGCTGTTGCATGTGCAAATACATGCACTAAATCTATGGGGCACAATCTTCATTTCAACACTTCTTGATCGCCTCTAACATAGATTGAATGTCTATTATTTGCCTCGTCTCTCACTGGTGGTTGTGGATCTTGTTTTTGACCATCATCTCACCAGTCCAGCAGAGGATGATGTTTCAGGAAGGTGTTGGCTCCTTGCATGAGGGGTGTCATAGTGGATTTCCTCAGCTTTTCTATTAATAGTCTCCTCTTGAAGAAATTTTCCCTGTTTCCATCCTATTTACCTCTATCCACACAGCCAGTAACATAATGAGAACATGCAAGAGACACTTGATGTCTTGCCTAGCAAAATGTGAAAAAAATTGCATTAAGGCTTTGTTTTAATATATCATTTCAAAAACATGTGTGCCTATTAAAGCATGTCTCATTCATATGGTGCAAATAAAACAATCTTGTAATAGAAGGAAAATGTACACGAAACTTGGAAGATAAAAAGTAGCAGATCTTATCAATGTTGTCAACTCCCCCTTTGGTCTTGTTGTAATTCAGGACAACGGCGGGCTTCTTGTCCTCTCTGGTACTTGCAGCAGCGTCCCTGTGCAGAGTTGTCATCAGGAGCACATTATTCTTTTTCTTCAGGCGGTAGAACACAAGAGTGTGTGTACTGGTGAAGGCAAATTCAGAGGAAAAACGATCCCTGTCATTGGTAGTGAATGAATAAGGAGCCACTGTGGCTTGTTCCTCCTGACCTTCTCTACCATGTTTATTTTTTAGTATTTCAGAGGAGCTCCTGACCAAGGGCTTATGAGCTGAAGAAATGACTTTTTGCACTAATGTGACCTCCACTCATTTCAAGTGTCACCAGATTCCCCTGGTTCCTTTCAGGAACACTATCAGCCAGGTTCCTGACAGAAAGTAGCATGTTTAGATGGTTTTCCTGACTTGTTTTACTGTTTGAATGGGCAGCATCCCTTCAAAGCGACCAAAAGCTCATCCAGTGTGATGCCTGGACTTGGGCTATGGATGAGTGGCAGGTTCTCCACACACTTGTCCCAACCATTTCTGATCACTGGCAGCTTATCTTGTTGACAGCTGGTGTTGTATCACAGCTGTCGAAGTGAATCACTCATGACAACATGCAAAATGTCTGGAGTGACACTGACCCAAAGAAATGCCTGACCAGACACGACATTCCATAAACTAGTGGTAGATCTGTTTCTGTTTCTGTACACACCAGACAGAATCAAGACACCCAAGTATGCTTTGACATCATCCTCCTTCCAGTTATTTTTGTATCTGCATCTCCTCTCCAACTTGGCCATGTTTATCACTATGATTCCCACTGACTCTGTGAAGAACCACTAAGAGCAAGAGTTTATCTCATCAACCCGGGATACAGCATTGTATCATCCTAATTACATTTTCAACCAACAGCTGACCTCCTCTCAGATGGTGCCGAAAACCAGAACAAATTTTTATTCTTTGACCAGAATGTAACAACAACCTCAGCAGGGCCCTTCTTCTTATCACGGGATTGTTCCACACTGGTTGTCTTTTGGTCTGGATCATATTCTGTGGTGTCTTCAACTTTTGATATTTCCTCTTTTGATGTAGCTTCCCTGTTAGTTTCCTCTCTCCTCCTCAGCAGTGTTATGATCAAAGATGTGCTCAAGAGCCGTACACACAGTAAATCGTTTGGTTACTGTGCTGCCACAGAATTAACTGTGAGCAAGGCCTCAAAAAAGCTTTGTATACAAGAGATGCAAAAAGGTTCTGTATATATTTTTCTGGACACCCTACAGGAGGGAACACTACAAGTGAACAGCAGTTCAATAAACACACAATTTTTAATGAAAGGTGTCAAGATGTGTTTTGTGTGTTCAGATGCCCACTCTGGACAAAGTCACGGACCCTATGAAAATCAGATTAAATAAATGTACATTTTAGGAAGAAAATTTTACTTCAGTTTATCCAATCAATTTATCCAATTTCCAAGAAATGAAAAGTAATTTAAAATAAAAACTTGGGGAAAGCTTCTTTGTCAAAGAAAGAAAGAAAAGAAAAACAACTTCAGCTGATGTACTAAAGAATACAATCAGGCAGCAATAGCACAAAAAAGAAAAAGAGCAGGCCAAGGACAAAACAACAGCCGATGAGCTGGGTAAGCTCCAGCTTCCACACAACAAGCTGATGGAAAAGCTAACACATGAGAGGTACAAAGCGAGTGCCATGAAGCCAGAGCTCACCAAGCACAGCACGAAGGTCAGCCAGCTGGATACGTATCTGCTGCATTTCAAGCAGCATCTGCAGGTGTGCATAAGTGTTACTGGCGAGCCAGTGAAACTCAGAAAATCATCAGTCTGAAAAGCTGCAATGACAATGCCGAGAAAGTGCTGCACATTGAAGCAACTGAGGTAGCGTATCAATACCAGGATGACAATGTAGAGGAAAGCTTATATATTCTGAAAGTTAAGAGAAGTGAATTTCAACACATGCAGACGTTGTTTCTTTACCCAGATAAACAGCTTCCACCATTTAACACTAATGTTGCCTACCCGCCTCACACATATGAAGTCACATTGTGTGTTTGCCACGTGTTAGCAACACAACACCGTGCATGCCTTCATGTATGATGAGATTTCATCATCCATCCAGATTGTCGTACAGATGACCGTGTCACTGAATTACAAATCCAATCAAAATTCTGCGTCAAATCAAGACAATCATGAGCATTCTTCAATCCTCGCACCGTCACACTCAGAACATCCTCCTTCTGCAGTAAACAGCAGCCTAGTATTTACTGTGGGTTAATTCCAAGTGGTTTGGTCTCCATTTACATTACCTTTTGCATGTTATCAGAGTTTTTCCACTGATGAAATAAAGTATTTTTCTTTTAACAAAATGAAACAAATTACACGTGAGAACCGTGTCATTTTTAAGGTTAAATGGTGACTTCAAATGGATAAGGTGTGTCTTACGTGTCTTTTATATATATATATATGTCAGGCATCTTATATCTGTATCTTTTTGTTTTTGGTTTCTAAATCTCCAAATAATCACTTAAATGTATTATCATTTCTTTGTATCCTATCATGTTTATAACAGTAATGAAGACAATATTTTGATGAACATCTGAATTTCATATCAGTACCACAAAAGATCACTAAGCTTAACAAAACCTTTTTTTTTGTTATACACACATTATTACTTGCAACCTTAAAGCGTAAGTGTATGTTTTAGTTACTCAAATTCTAAGCACTCATAAAATTAGCAACTATTTTTACTCTCATTTGACTTTTTGTGTCTTTTGGGACGCATTATTTAAATGACACTGCTCAGACATAGAGCCCTGAAATCGTTTTGTTTTTTTTTTTTTTGTTTGTTTTTTTTAATCTTCAGGACAAAGTTTGCAGTGAATTACCATAAACAAAGCTGAAGCTGGAGATGGCAGGACCTGGTCGAGATGTTAGCTGTTATTAATGTTCTGCTGGAGTGTCTCTGTGTCTGTGAGGAGGCCTTACACTCTTGCTCTCTCCCTCTCCCCAACTGTCTGTTCTCTTAATTGGAGCTGGGAGTCCAGGACCACTTCTCTGACCGCCGCACATACCCCTGGGAGGAGGGAAGGTACAGCAGCCAGCACAGCTCTGTGTGTGTGTGTGTGTGTGTGTGTGTGTGTGTGTGTGTGTGTGTGTGTGTGTGTGTGTGTGTGTGTGTGTGTGTGTGTGTGTGTGTGTGTGTGTGTGTGTGTGAGGGAGATGTAGCTGTGGAATGGTAAATGAGCTATAAAGGAAGTGAGCAAGACTAATAAAAGCCATATTCTGCAAGAACGCTCTGCTGTGAGTGTTTAGTAAGACTTGCTATCAAAGGTTAGTGTAGTTGCTATCCAGCTCAGAAAACACAAAAGAAACGGAATGAGGGAGAATTCATTATCTTTTGATATAACACATGTATTCCTTATTTCAGGAAATTGAATTGATGAGACATGATATCAATTAACTTACTTTTTTATGCGATAAGTTAATAGCATCTTCTTCAAATTTCGGCATCACATTCATGTCTAAATTAAATCAAGATGAGATTTTTGTGAAGTGCTCTTGAATTTTACACACGTTGCCACAGCAATACATGACAACTGTGATTTTACCAAACCCACAACAGTAGACTATTATCACACCGTAAAACAAAAGAAGTTCACTCAGAAAGGTGCTCCTTACCAACACACATAAAAGAGGTCAACATCTCCCTTTCAGATGGTTTATTAGTAATCAGGATTGCGAGCTCCGAATGATGGAGGTGTGGGTGGTGATTGGTGTTGGTTTATATCTGCCAGATTCTGTCATGTTTTACACATATTCTGTGGAGTGCAATTTTCCCGGCTTAATTTGTGTGTGGGACCGCTAACTGTGAAATTTGGTAAAGTGCTTCTGGGAAAGTGCTTTTTGCCTGCCTAGCTTGTCTAATGAAACAGGACTGTGTCTGGAGAAACAGTTTAGTGAAGTCAGGGCGACCAACATGGTGTCAGTGTGGTTTATTTTAAGCTTTGCCATGTTGGACAATTTTGTCTTTATCTGTTTAAATGTTTCAATTTTATAAGGTTACTCAGGGTTTAAGGACTGTTCTGGTGTATATCTGTTCAGCATCGTTATATTTTTCATCTCGATTGTTCATGTGTGTCTGCCATGTCTATTGTGACAGCTGCACATTAGAGCTATTAAAGTTTCAACTTGATTAATTTTTCATTTGCATTTAGTGTTTCAAACTCACATAATGATGAATAACACTTTAGCTTTGCCCAAATAGAAGTGAAATTAATGTTGTTAACTGAATATTCCAGGCCATTACCAACAGACTCATTGATTTTCTAATCTGTGTTCTATTACTTGCAGTACCAGCAGTGTAAAACTAATTTGGCAGATAAAAACATATTTATGCATTTTCTGAACCGGCAAGTGAATGCTTGTGGTTTCCATGGCAATGCAATGCATACAGTGTACAATAATGTGGTTTTAATAATGTACAGCTCAGCCTCAGCTGAAAATCTGTGTCACTCATAGAGAATCTTCAGAAACAAATTAGTGAAAGGGAGACGCTTCTTACAGTCGATTAAAATCTGAAACTTTGAACTTAATCCGATCTAGGCCAGGTTAGCTCTGCAGCATCAGTTGCCATGGCGATCAAGCAGATCACCTCTGTGACACTGAAAACTCTAGCTTTTCTTTCAACATCTCTCACTAACCCACTGATCTTGCTTTGTGGTACAGCCCTGAGGAAGCTATTTCCGAAAGCATTTATCAGTGCCACAACCCTCTATGTGACTGAAACATGTACTCTATCTGCAAAGATGCGACTGCGAAAAACATACCAGAATTTAATAATGATGGATAGACCAGAGGAAGACATTGACCAAATTGTGAAGCAAAAATCAAAGGTACCATGTATGCACAAAATTAATTCAACACACCCAGTTAATGAATGGAATAACTACATACAACATGTATCTGTATGCCTAAGGGCCAATTCATGCATTCTGCATCTGTGTGTGCAAACCAGAGCTGAGAGCAGACTAGTCGTACTGCAGTAGGTATGCATCGGTCTTCTTCATGGACAGTCGTATTGCCGCTCAAATCAAACAGAAAAACGTAAACAGTAACAGTGAAATCTGTAGCAAGTTGTTATCAGACACAGATCTCCTCATGCATTCTCTCTTGATACCAAACATTTGTTTTAAATACAGCTTATTTCCTGACACATGCACATCTGGCACACTTGCAGAACAGAAAGTCCATACGATTACAAATTTTGCAGCGGATGTGAACATCTGCATAGGTGTCCAGTCCTCTCAGATTTGAGTGGATGATGAAATTTAAGACACATGTACCCTTATAGATGCATGACTTGGCCATAAGGCAGAGAGACAGACAGTCAGAGGAGTAGTGTAGTTGTACCAACAAGCTGTCGGATGTTGCTGGTTTCCTGAAGCTGTAATGTGTGAGGTGTTGTGGTCATCAAGTTATATTGAAGCTGCAGTAGGTGAAAATCTGTCCTGATCCCTCCCATCAGACTCACCCTTCAGACATGCACACCACACTAATGTTGTAATACCACTCGATGCAGCATCCTCTACTAGTACACCTACTAGTCTTTCATTTCAATCATTTCAGTCGTGAATGTGATCCTTGTGTTATTATTTAGCAACAATTCAATAGTCTGCAAAGTACACCATGGCTTTTAAAGAAGCTCACCTTTTTTTTTTTGCTAAAATTTGTGGTAGAAGACACCTCTGGCTACGGTTATTCTTCAGTGTCAACTGGGTTTGATTTTTGGTAAATCCAAAACTGGCGAATCAGGTGTCCTGTTTTCTTTTTGGCATATCTGTATGTGGACTACAAATGGCAGATCAGACAGAGTGGGGAAGTCTGTTTTTCTGTTTTGTTTTATGGTGGATAGCATCTAGAAAGTGTTTTAGTTGGTTGGTTGGTTGGTTGGTTTTATGATCTTTGAGTTAATTTAAGGAAACTTTAGGATACTGTGCTGCCACACTTCCATGGCCATAGCAAGAATTGCATGCAAGTTGGTGATGTATCTTTATTAAAGGGAATTTGTGAATAATCACCCCCATGCATGAATCATACATCAATAATACCCTAATTTTAGACTTGATCCGCAATGATGAAGATACTAAAGACACAGAAATGCATGGCAAAAATAGCATATTGTCAACATTTTAGAGACTTCCTAAAATGGCACAAATCATACTTTCAGAGGAACTTAGTTCTTCTTAAGAGGAGTCAAGCTTCCCCTGACTCTCCTGTAGTTCACAGTTGCTGCCAGTGCTGCGATACCAAATTTTCCTGTGGGGCTTTTCACCAGTTAGTTCAGCTTTTCACCATCTGAAGGGATGTGCAAGGTCATCTGCATTTGTAGAACACCCAACAGGAACATCTTCTCTGTGAAAAGACTTGGGACTGGCCAAAGTTTTTTAGCCAGATTGTTTAAACATAAAAGGAGAGCCAAGAGGAAGTGCACAAAAGTGTAGTTTCCTCTTAGATCACTCAAATGACAAGATGCTGCAAGCTTATTGTGGAATTTTTGCCCAATAGAACTAAAAAAAATCTGTCTACCCTAGCTTTAATCAAAGAATAAATGAAAAATAGCACAGTTGCTGAGGTTTTTAAAACAGCAGAAATGGATTCTCTTCTGATGCTAGTTTCATCCTGTTTGTGAGGACCGTTTTTATACTGCAGTGTTATGTCTTGACAAATATTTTTGCCGGACATACAACGAGCAATCATCTTGTTCTTTAATGTTTTTTTCATTAATTTATTATTTATATATTGTATTACGCAATCTTTGCTAAAGACTTGGAGTGCAGATGTATATTTTCCTATTTTATGAGCCTCTCTGACAGAGTCAGATTTTAATTGTACAAGCAAGTCCTCTCAGTGACAAAGAACAATTCATTATTGATGTACAGAATAAATAAAAATGACTCTAATAGGAAAAATCAGCTTGTTGTTTCTTAATTGATTAATGCATTGAATGACTGATTAAACGCAAGTTATGAGTGCATTAGGCTTCGCTTTCATGCTAGCTGGAGTACATCATGCCAAGCCTATGGCTGCTGCTTTGTAAAATTAGAACAAATGAATGATCTCAATGTTCTGTTTGATGGTAGCAAATGAGCACAGTTATGATATGTGCATCCGTGATTGTATGTGAATCTTCCTGTCACTGTGTGGATTTCCATAGACTCTCTGTCTCTGTGAGTCAACCTTTTCTTCAAGGAATGAGGAGGAACTGATGATGTCTCAACACGATCCCAAAGTTTATAAATATAGGTGAGGTCTGAACATTTTGTGTACTTTCAAATTGTCAGAGCAGCTGGTGTGTTCTTCAAACGATCGCCAACACTCAACATCAAACTACAGCAAACTGCGATAAAATACAAACAGTCTTCTATCACTAAAAGACCAAATCCTCTACAAAACCACCATCAAACACAGACTAGCGCAGTATTACTGCTTTATTTCTGTAGTGTATTTAGTATTTTAGTTTCCAGTACCATGGCTCAGTGAAGTCATCCTGAACGCAGAGTTAGATTTGTCCACAGTCCTCACCAGGCTGCTTCCCAAAATGCAACTGATAACTCAGCTGGATTGCGCAGGGCCTTGGATGCATCCAAGGTAGAAAACAACCACTCGAGGGAAAGAGTTTAACAACATGGGCCGGCACCTTGAAGAGCTCCTCGCTTAAAAGGAGGAGTTCCTCCACTGGGCCCAGATCAGCAAAGCCAAAACCTGCAAACTGGCAGAACTTCTGATGAGCAGGAACAACAAGCTGTGAGAGGTGCAAGAAAAGCTGGAGGCCGAGAGCTAGAGAAATATCAACCAGTTGGACTAGACTTCTTCAGAAACCCAGACTATGAAAACTGAGAGAATGAGGGTCTCGCTGGGATGCTGCAAAAAAACAAAAACCTTCAGAGAGAAGAAGAGCAATAAGAAAAGGAGGCACTGAAGATGCAAATAAAGGAGATGGAGGAGAAAAAGAAAACTGCAGGAAGACAAAAAATAAACTGGAAGAAAAGACAAATGAACTTTTGGAAAAGAAGAAGTCAATGCAGCAGAACAACCCTCTGAAGGAGCACACCAGCCACATGGACGGCTATATTAAAAAGCTCCAGGTAGAAAAGGTGCAGTTCATTGACCAGAGGACAAACATCTGGATCAGGAGTCACAAGCTGCTGGAAAACTCCGGAACTCAGCAGACTCAACGAGATCAATGAGTCTCTCTCTGCAACGCTCTTCAACCTTGAGGAGCAGCACTGGAAACAAATTCCAGAAGAGTGAAGAAAGCTGGACAACTGAGCACAACACCATAGAGCAGCTCAGAAAGGATGCTGTTCTGAGAGAGCAAGAGACATGCTGAAGAACCAGAAAAATATAAAAGACAGTCACAAAGACTTGCAGGAGAAAATCAAAGACCTGGAAGAAAAGAATAATGAGCAGCAGGAACTTTGCCTCAAAAGGAAAAACAAGAGGAGACTTTTCAAGTTTTTTAAGAGGAGCGAAGACAAAAAGAAGAGAAAAAACAGACTTATAAAATGAAGGAGGAAACAGAAGAGCAAAAACAGCAGGAAAAGAAGGTGGGAATAAGAAGAAGAGTTTCTGAAGCTGGTTGCAGCCCCAGAACAAGAGTGACAGGAAGGTGGAGGAGGCTGGTGGTTGTTCAGTGTAGCTGGACAGCAGAAGCTCCATCTACCTCCCCCCTTTCTCCAACTTCTCATCCTCTCTGCTTCCTTCCTCCTCACTTCTTGAGCCTCTCTCACCCTCATCCTCTCTATTACTCCTTTCCTTCCCTCTTTTCCTGTTACCTAACCCCCTCTACTTATCAACCTAGCCATTAGACTTCCATTATGCAAACGTGTTACATAGTGATAAAAACGGGTAACGGAAGAAAAGCTTAGACATCAAACATGATGATTCAGACAGGTAAACAGCAGTGTTTTCTGTGGGAGAGAAAACTCCCTTTGATGTAGACTTTGGGCATTACAAGTTTGCAGACCTTTTACAGGCACACTACGAAAGTATATAACACATTTTAAGAAAGGGAAAACCTATAATACATAATATGGGCCCTTTAACCAGAATAGGACACCAAAAATCTGCACAGATGTTCAGAAGTTTGCATTGGATGAGACAGATTTCAGAGAAAAGCTGCACTTGATTAGACTTCAGGTAATTTGGAAAGCATCTGCTCGTTTGAGATGCAGCATGCGTTGTTGCTTTTGGATTGTTCTTTGTTCTCTCAGGAGCTGTTGGATCCAGTCATCACTTCTGCCTTCACAAAGAACCAATGAAATTACCTCCAACCTGGGTTGCACAAAACCTCCTAAATCAAAAGGCTGATTTATATTGTTTGAGAAAAGATTAAAAGTTGAAGACTTTCTCGCTGAGGGCACATACTTTAGGTTCCCTCGAGGTACAAACTCTTGGCAGAAGTGCAATGAGCTAAATATGCTGCTGGCATGTATGGCCTCTGGCAACTACAGCTGTGACTTCCTGCACATCACAGCTTCACACACATCCGCTTATCAAGCAACAAATGTGAAATTTTCATGCACAAATGGGAGAGTTTGACGGATTTATCACTTTGTTTTCTTGGGTCCACAGTGCAGTGTGTGGTCAGAGCCTCAGATAACTCCTGTGACAAGCCTCAAAATGTCTGTTGTCTTCAGCATCCAGTCTCTTGTGTGGTTGAAGTGTTGCGATATCATCAGACTTTTCTCAGTCTCTCTGCCCAAGGCTGCCTCATCACTTGGCATCCACTAACGCCACCCACACCACAAACACACACAGTTTCTTTCCAGCACAGGAGACAGTGCCTTATCTCTTCATATATTTTTCGCTCACTAACAGACATACGCATCAGGGTGGCAGCCTATAGTTTCTCAGTGTCAGAGAGGAAAAATAAGAATAAGTGTGATGTTCAAGTGATTCTTGGACGCTTTCATTTGTGTAATTGAGGTGATTTATTTTTGTGCATCCAGTGATATAAAGGAGAGAGAGCAGGATCACAATGCCTTGTCCCATGCAGTGTTGTGCTAGTGTGGGGTTATTAACACAACACATCTCATTCAAGTGCACAAGCACACGACACATTCTCTGATCTGAAAGCAAACATGCCTTCATTTTACGCGGGACGCTGCATGAAACACAGTGTCTGTTGTAATCTGCCTCCTCCTGACAATTCTCTATTTAGATGTATCTGAGCGGCAACATCAATCTGCTCTGTCATACATCAATTTCACAATCTCTATCAACCAGCCCTCTGCAGGAACCTCTCTCTCTTTCTCTTCCAGCCTCACTATTGACTTATTCTAACAATTTCTGCTCCCTCTCTCCTCGTCTCTGCAGCTTCCCCTCCCTCGGTACGTGTCTTTGTCAATCTTGAGGTTCTCTGATTCCCAGGCCGCAATTTTTCTGTACAACTATCACGTTAAAGTGAAAACAGTCTAAGTTTCAGACTATGGGAGTGAGGAAGATTTGGAAAAATGAGAACAAAAGACCTCCAAAGGACTGTCCGCAGGCTAAGACTTGGTTTTAGGACTCCAGTTAATATTTGGTTTTAATTAGCTTCAGAAAAATGGTTGCAGTTCAACATTTATTTGTGATGTCTAAAATCGGGCTAAAGGGCAAATACATTAGGTTAATGAATGCCCTCACAAAGACAACTATACAAATATGTACGTCTGTGTAAGTGCTGAAGACATTACTCAGAAAAAGCAATTTACTACAAATTACTCATTACTCCTGTAAAAAGTGATTCATTACTTTGTTTGTTTTGTCCTTATAGAAGGTAATTTGTCACATGGTTCATTGCATTGCCTTTATATTATTCTGTAGATGCATCGTAGTGTAAAGGGAAATTAAACACTAGATGTCCATCCATCCATCCAGCATCTATACACCGCTTAGTCCTCATTAGGGTCGTGGGCGGGCTGGCATATTCCAGCTGGCTTAGAGTGAAGTCACTGGTGTATCGCATGGCAGCACATAGAGACAAACAAGCACACTCACTTTTTTTTTTTCACTTTTTCACTCACAATCACATCCATAGACAATTTAGAATCACCAATTAACCTCAGCATGTTTTTGAATGGTGGGAGGAAGCTGGAGTACCTGGAGAAAAGCTACACATGCACAGGGAGAACATGCAAACTCCATGCAAAAAGATCCCAGGTCCTGGACGTGACGTGAACCGGGAATCTTTTAGCTCTGAGGCGATGCTGCTAACCAACACTAGATGTTGTTTGCATAATTTACAAGATAGATGCCCACATTACATTACATGACATTAGCTGACTACTGGCAGCACTGATGAAATGGACTATAAGGAACTCCAGACAAAAAAGCAGCACAAGGTGGGTCGCTTTGTATTGCCCTCGAATACAGCAATGAATCTTGTATTGTCAAAAGCCAAGTGAAGACTGTTCACTTTCATGCTGTGCCTCTAAAGTGCGTATGGCCACATATCGACACAAATCCCTCAACAAGGAGAACATACACAACATCTTTCTTTACTGCTCTTTGACAAAGTATTTCCACTAAGCCAACAGCAAAGTTAGTGAGAAAAAGCCCAAAGAGTAAATGATTACAGTAATGTAGCACTTTATAATGCACCACCTCCACCACTGGTGCTGTTGCTTTTAAGAACTTTTCATTGGGTTTTTTGATTTTTGTAAGCACAGGAAGGAGACGTGAGGCTCTCTTCATTTGTCTGTTTTGTTTCTGCTCGTCTCCCCTGTCTTCCTGCCTGTGACCTGGAAATTGACCTCAACGTGCCATCTTGACGGATGTCTCAATTCCTAAAATGCATCTCAAGGAGGCTTGCCAGAGGAGCTACGAGTGGCAATGCACAGGGTTATCCTTTGCAGAAGTCTTTTCACCCAAGATAAAAAAGGCATGACAACGCAACTGAAGTACACAGATGGCTAGATTGCACAAATATGTGAATGTAACATAATGTGTGTCACTTAATTATAGCCTATGTATATACTATACTGTATGTCACTGTTTATTTGTATAGTACTTATTGTACAAACATTTGTAGCGCTTCATATAAAATAATATGTGAAGGCTAGATGTGAGCATCTTAAATTAAAAAAATAAAAGCATGTTTAACATTATATGACATTGTATAACGAATTCAAAAAATATGTATTTATGCTTATGTGACAGAGGTCAGTGGCCTATACAGAAACAATAGAATGGATACAGCGGTGTCACATGTCATACTGAGCTGGCGATTCTTAAAATGACTCATCTCAAGTTGGAGGGACTGAGACATGAGGTGATGAGGTGAGGAAAGGAATCAAGGATGTGCAAACTGAGAGATGAGAGGAGGCACTGGTGACCTTTGAGAAACACTGATTAAAGAGAGGCACAAGTACATGTGACATTCTGCAGGGCATGGACCAGTTCTGCTGTTTATTTTAGAGGATTTGTTGGTGAATCCACACTTCTTCCTGTGGCTGCCAGCAAGCCAGACTGAAACATGAATGAGTTCTGCGTGTGCACACCACTGTACAGTGGAAATGTCAGTCTCATCAAAGAAATTAGTAATCACTTTAACACCTTTGAAGATCTCTTTTTAACAAATAAAACTATGACTATTATTACTGTGAAAAAAGACAGATTCACTAATGAATTACTATGCTGGAGGGAATTTCAAAATGCATGTTGCATTTATGATACATGGGAAATAAATAAATTGAAACCGATGGCTACCTGGAAGATCAAAAACACACAACTGTGACAAATGTTTGGCAGAACATCGCAGGGACCAACAACATGAAACATGGTCTTCAAAGAAAAACATTAAAGTGAATTTCATTGGACAACTGTGTGTGGAAGTCTGAGTAAAAATAATGCTGAAAATATTTCCTGAACACACGTGTACAGAGACAACTCATAATTCCAATTTATCTATGGGAGCATTTTTTCTGGCTACATGTTTTAATGAAGCTTCTGTATCTGAGAAATAAAACCTATGACACAGTACATGGCGGAGCAAATTATAAACCGAGAGAGACACAGAGACAAAAAGTGAATATGGCAAGGTGAAGAGAGAAGAGGAGGAGGTTAGATATTCATTAGTGTTTTCCACTTGTTCCATTACTATCAGGCTGCTGATGCTTTTACTTTGTCCTATTTTTGTTTTCAACTTGCACAAAACCAAAGCTTCGGGATTGTTTTTCTCACTCTAGCTAACCATGTGCGAGAGCTTGTTGAGGAGAAAGGTGAGCACGGTATCAGAATGACAAAAAGACACAAAAGAAAGAACGAGCGAGCGAGCGAGCGAAGCAGTGCATATGCTAATGGCCCTAATGGGTTTATTTACTGTGGCTGATAATGTCCCTCCTTCACCTGGCTTACACCTGTGCTGACCTTCTGAACTGAAACACATGTATAGGATGGGGCGCATAATGGTTTTCTGTTTCGAGGAGAGGCTTTTAAGGCCTTTCTTCATGTTTTCCTCAGTAATTAGGTAGGCTGCTTTCAGGTACATTATCTCTGCTGCCTTTAAGTGCCTCAAGTGTTGGAAGTATTTTACTTATATACGGTATGTTGCTTTTACTTCTGAGTTCCAGTGTGTTTAATGCCTTTTATAGAAGGACAAATCTGAGCCATGTCAGTTAATCCAGGCTTCAGTAGTCAAGAATATTTCACACTCAAATAAACTGGCTTTAATATGTACTATCTGGTCACCACTGCAGCATTACCTGCACTTAAATTGTTGTTGAAAGCTGCTGAAAATGTGATTATGAGGGCTGTATACAGTCTATACCCTGTCAAATGATTTCCCAACGACTTGGTGTGGAGTTATCAGGTGTCAAAATGTTCACCAAAACACATCAGACACAGAAGTACTTAAGTGCTCCCAGCTCCTATTTCTCCTATTTGTTCAGTGAGTTTCCTTCAAATCCTTTTTTCTCCTGTGCCTCTATTCTTGCAGGCTTTTACTGCCACACAGCAGTTTGTCTGTTCTGTTCTACAGGTCTACGCTGCCAAGAGGAGCTGCCATCGCACCCAAAAGAATTCCATCCCCTCTGTGGTTCACTCATTTTGCTTAATGGCAAGTGAAATGCTGGTCGGTCCCCTTCCTTTTGCTCATCACATCACGCTGTGGCATTTTTCCCAGAAGGTATGTGACCTTTATCAGGGAGCAGAGCCCAGTGTTGCTTCGGCTAACTACTGACCCTCTCTCGGGGAGCTCATTAGCCAACCACACTCTCAGCTGCCACTTTCCAGACACTTGGGCAATTAGGCTCTTTACAAATACCACCAATACCTGAGGACAGACCAGGATGGCAGAACCACTGAATGTGTGTGTGTGTGTGTGTGTGTGTGTGTGTGTGGGTGTGTGTGTGTGTGTGTGTGACAGAGGCATGACTATCACAGTCTATCAACGTTTGGTGTTTTAGGTGCTATGTGCGCCATTGCATATTGAGATCATAGAAAAGCAAAATGTTACTCATACCAGTAACTCATACAACTATTCAAAGCGAATGAGTAATTACATTTTTTAATGTGAATGTTTGTAATTATGTTGTAAAACAATTAAAAGAGACTTAATAGCAAGGAATAAGAAAAGAGTGGAAAAATAATGAGAATTAAGGGGCCACTGTGCTTCAATAGAAATGCTTAAAATGCTAGAAATACATCTTTGTTACTGGTTTAAATGTGCTATATGTAGGCCAGCGCACCGCTATGAATACATAGCGTGAATGTATTGGCTGCCAGTCAACAAGACAAGGATACATGCTTATCCTTGTTCACCACCGACTCACTTCATTTTTTTTTTATGTTAAACTTGTGTTTTCATTCACTCAGCTTGAATCTAGTTTCATTTCATTTAGGCTAACAAGCGGATGCACATAGAATGTAAATTGTAATACTTGTGGGATGAGGAATATCATTAACTGACTATGATGACAGTGACTGCACTTCTATCCCAGCATAACTGAGCCTTCATTTACTGTGAATAATAACTGAGACCAGACAATCTGCCCTCATTTAGTCAAACATAGTATTGTGATATAAGGTTTTCATTCCATGGCTAAAAGTACCTGGAAGAATTAATGAACAACATGGTCTTTTTAAACTACCAAAGTGCTGAAAAGCTGAAGTCAGTTGACCTTTGATTTGATATCTCAGAATCTCATTACCCAGCTGTGTTGACCTTGTTATAACCACTGGCCAGGTAATCCTCAGTAACAGGCACAACCAGTGCCTGAATAAAAATTAGTCCTTCTCATTAACCTGCAATTCGAAAGGCTAAAGATAAGATAAGATAAGATAAAGATAAGATGAAGTTCTTTATTTCTCCCCACTCCAGGGGAAATTTACATTGTTACAGCAGCTTTATTTACAATATATACAAGGGTGGCAAAATTTTTAACAGAAAAAATAAAAATAAAAATAAAGTTTAAAAGTGCAAAGATGTGCAGTGCAAGAATCGTGTAAATCGTGTAAAGTCGTGTAAATTATTCACATGTTAAATGCTACAACTTGCTAGCTGCTGCCTTTTATAATTGTTACAAAAAACATCTCTGCGAATCGAACCAATGTGAAACAAGGCCCAATATAAATCCCAGGTTTGCTGCTAGAAGCTACTAAATGTCAGAGTGTCTGTGATCAGGGGACAGACCCGACCACAGATTGGCAGCTGTTTGGAGAGGCCGATGGCTCACGGGGCTGTGGCACTTGATGTACTCGTAATGTCTTTGAACTCGACTGACAGTCATTGTGGGATCCGCTCTCTACCTCCCATCCTTCCTGTCACTCACACTGGCCACTGCAGACCATCCAATTAAATAAAATATTTTAAAAATGACAGATTTTCTGACGGCGTGCTCCTTTGATCGTGGACACTGTTGTCTGATTTGTGAACTTAAGGAGCTTTAGCCAAAGTTGAAATCTGGACACAGGAACTATTAACGATAGCAAAAATCAAATCAAATCAAATGAGCCTCATGTATTCAGAGAGCTGTCAAACTAAATGAAACTACACAAAGTTGCACAACAAAACTCCAAAAGCCAGCATTTCATCTCTTGTCCTGCCTGTTGACCTGGCAGAACACAAACTCTGTGTGCACTGCTGAGGTGGCGTGGAGGCAGAGATGGGAGGAGGAAAATGGATAATGAGGGAGATAGAAGGGTGCTCCTTGAAGTAACATTACACTCCAAGGTGAACCGAACACCCGATCCAAGACTGTGGTATCCTTCATTAGACAACCCATCTCATTAAGCAAGTCTAGCTATAGGCCACAGTGATAGGCTGCAAGAAATAAGCCTTTATTTAGGAAGTAAGGCCAATTAGCATTTTCTTTGTGAAATCCTTCCTAATGAGCTCGCAGACTTTGACATACAGCCACTGTAGTCTGGCTAAATGATTCCTCGAGTCTTTTGTCAGCTCTCCCTGGGCACTATGTCTTGGCCTGTAAATATTTGCAGTTCAGAACCTCTTGGTGGTTACATTAACAGCAGCATTTTGTTCTTGAAGGAGGTTAAAGTACTATCTGCAATACTTTACTTTGTGTATTTTAGAGATTCCGAAGAGCCTACTGACCCAGCTAACGAGGAGATATGCAATTGTGCATTCTCACAGTCTCGCTCTCTCTTTCTGCCATACTGAAATGGTGAGACACTGCATGATGGTCTCTTCAGCAAACAGTCCTTAATCCCATCACCTCATCTCCAGCCTCCTGTTAATCCTGGACAGAGAAAAAACAAAGTATTCAAAAACAAGGAGAACGCAGACAGGTGAATACAAACATGTGGAACACTGACCACAGCCTGGCTTATATTTCACTATATTTTGATTTGGCCGTGGGGTCTCATAACACAGCAGATTCTTCATTCTGTTCATCTGTTAAAGAGAAACAGAATAAATTTTTGTTATGATGGATGAAGTGTTCACAGCTTCCATGATCAAAACGGCCTTGTCAGAGATGCAGTCCTGCTGCTCTAAGTATGATCCTCTAGAGCAGAAAAAGAAACTTTCCAAAATCATACCTTATCCTGCAATTTATGGTAAAAAAAAAATAAAAATCTCTGCAGATATTCGACATGACGTGCTTAGGGAAAACTAATCAAGATGGTAATTTTTTTTTTTAATCCGCAGAGCTGAGTTTTTGTCTGTTAATGGAGCTCCATATTTCATTGTGAAAAAGAAGATGAAAAAGAAGGAAATAAAGACATATGGGTTCTTTCCACTTCCCAAACTTCTTTGACCACAGGATCGGGTGCTGCTAGCTATCCGTTGAGAGTCTCTCCTGCCCCCTGCTGATTCCTCAAGGTAATTTAATGTTTAATTTAGTAGCTACCTAGGGTTGAAAGCACCCAAGCTTGAAAAGAAATCAGGAAAGCTACATGAGATTCAAGGTTTAAACCATAACCCATGTTTAAAAAAGAAAGCTTTCCTCAAGCTTTATTTCCACAATCCCTTGCTTAAGGACGGAGTAGTGAGACATGGAGAAGACGAGGGAGAAAAACTAGTGAGACAAGGCAGTGAATGTGACAGAAAAACTGACTGAAAGAGGCAAACAGAAAAAAGAAAAAAGGAAAGCTAAGAGAGAGATCTATTGAATACCAAGCTCCTTATGCTCTGTTCACTTATTTGAACTGGCCAAAGCATTTTTCTCAGTCCATATAACCAGCTCTGTTGATTAAAAGAATGATTTAGCTCAGGAATATAACAAGCCTCGCTCTCTCTAGCTCTCTGTTCTGGCAATCCTCTCTTTTTTGCGCTCTCCTTCTGCTTCTTGCTTTGTCTTCATAGCCACGGGCGATGACTGAATAATTCTGTTTGAGATTTGCAAAAGTAAGGGAGAGAAAGACATCTTGACGTGCTGGATGTGAAAACAGTGATCGTTGAGAGGTGAGAAATATCTTGCCTGCCAGAGGTTGTCCAACAGATTCACAGCTGAGAGTTGAGACATTATTTTTGGTGGAATCTGACTGACACAAAAGAAAGTGAACTGTGACATCTGTATTATGATATTTGCACTGCTGGATAAATAGTATATTTAGTACAATAATAAGCATGTGTTTGTCAAAATGAATGCAATTTAGTCAAATGGAAGATACTGGAATATCTTGGAAGAAGCATAAAACAGTAGCTGCAACCTAATGCTCTTGGACAACAACAAACTTCAAGAAATTGTAAAACAGCGTTAAGGGAGTTTTTTTTTTATTCGACAATTGCTGTTGCTGCTACACTGACATCAAAGTGGTAAGCCTGAAACTAAGCAAGACATGCAGTGAACGGGGTTGTTTTTTTACTTCAAAGACACGTAAGGGTCAGGAGGCAGTCATATATAAGGAGAGAAGAGACTCACAATGTGAACTTTAGCAAACCTGTGTATAATTACTAATAAGTTACAGTCATAGAAAAAATTATTAGACCACCCTTGTTTTCTTCATTTTCTTGTTCATTTTAATTCCTGGTACCACTAAAGGTATGTTACCTGAAGAATACAATGAACATGACAAAAAATGCAGCTGATTCCATAATAATTTACGCCCTATTTGACATGTTTAAACTTAATTGTATTCCCAGGGTATATAAGAGGCCACTTCATGTCATAAGCAGCACTGCACATGCAAAGACCTAGAGTGGTTTCCTGCTGACATTCAAGCTGTAACACAACTCAGAAGTTGTCAACTCTCATATAAGCCCTAAAACTAAAGAATTATGTGAAGCCACAAAGGCAGCCATCTTGGCACTGCTGAAAATTGGCATGAATGAGAAACAGGTAGCGAAAAAACTGAAGATCTCCAAGACAGCCGTTCAGTACACCAAGAAAAAACGAGCCGAACATGTTACTACCAAATTACTAGCTGGTCGCAACAGGAAACATTTTTCTACCCCACCAGATGACCATGTACCGTGTCAGAAATCATCATCAGACCTCCAGGGACCTTAAAAATGAGATGGGCACTGTTGAGAAATGTGACTTGTTCGGCAAGCATAGTTCAAAACGGACTTCTTGAAACTGGTCTGAAGTCACACAGGGCGCAGAAGAAGCCCTTCATCAACAAAAGGCAGAGGAAAGCCTGGTTACTCTTTACTGGGGATCACAAGGATTGGACTGTTGATGATTGGGCTAAGGTTCTCTTCATTGATGAATCCAATTTTCAGTTGATCCCCACTCCAGTCAACTTACTGGTTAGGAGGAAGCCTGGAGAAGCTACAAACTAGACTGTCTTGCCCCTACAGTAAAACATGGGGGTGGATCAGTGACGATCTGGGGCTGTTTCAGTCTGGGTGGAACAGGGCAAATGCAATTGTGTGAAGGATGAATGAACCAGGTCATGTACAGGGCTACTCTTGAAAACAGTCTTCTTCCATCAGATGGAAAACTCTTTCCTGCCTCGAATGACTGGATTTTCCAACAAGACAATGCCCTTTGCCACAGGTCAGTTAAAGCCTGGATGGAGAACCAGAATACTGGAACTAAGCCTCGGCCTGCTCAATCACCAGATCTAAATCCAATTGAAAACCTGTGGAGAAAAAACATCTCAAAAATGGAGAACCACAAACCCAAAAACAAAGCAAATGTGTTTGAATTTGTGCAACAGGGATGAGCTGCTGTGACAGCAGAACAATGTCAGAAGCTGGTGGAGAGAGTGCCAAGATGTATGACTGCAGTCATCAAAAACAAAGGTTATGCAATCAAGTACTAACTCCTGTGTGTATCATGTGACTAAAACAGACAGAAAAGAAAACATGGAATGCCTAAAAGCACTGGTTTTGGCAGTACAATGCCATTGCTATTGATGGAAGAACTTAAGTGATTTTGGTTATTATCAAGAAAACCATGGAAAATGTCTGATATCAGCTCTTAAATTAAACTCTTATGAGCTATTTGTGTTGCTATCATTATATTTGTCCAAACAAATGTACCTTTAGTTGTACCAGGCATTAAAATGAACAAGAAATTGAAGAAAACAAGAGTGGTCTAATCATTTTTTCCATGACTGTATTATGATCTGATATGCAACACTTAAGCTTCAAATTTACTGCAATGACAGATAAAACTGAAATGACTTCTTGCTACTGGGGACTTACTAGTGTACGTGGATTTCTGTCACTGGTTTGTGTCTGAAAAACTGTGAATTTTGAGCCTCATACTTTCACCATGATTCAAAGTTTCTGCATTTTTTTCTTTAGGTTCTGCCACTTTTTTGACCTGTCAACCAGACAGCAGACTCTTCCATTAGACATCGGCGTCTGTCGACTGGGTTATACATATGGAGACAGGAATGCAGAAATAAGAAGCTGAAGAAGATTTGGCCAAACATATAAGAGAACTGAAACACGGGAAGAAGAAATAGTGAAATGAAAAGAACACTCCTTCACGTGAATCTGACTTGGTTTTTAGTTTGTAATGTTAAAAACCTGCAGTCCTTTCTCATGAAAAAAGAGTGAGTGTAGAGCAAGTCTTCCAGCTTGACAATCTAAACAGAAAAGCCTACATTAGCTTTCACATTGCTAAAGTGTTCAACAAGACACAGATTCCCTTTGAGAAGCAGGGTGCTGCTCTGGCACTGATTGCACCGTGGCCTTCAGGAAAGGGTCAAGAGGAAAACAAATGTTTCCCGAAGGGATCGTTGAAAAACTGAGCTATTTTTCCGGTGTAGTAGTAAAAGAAGTTGGAGCAACATTAGCAGTACTACTGGATGTGCAGATTGAGAGAGGCGAGGTGGATAGTGAGGGCAGATCCTCATTATTCCTCCTCTCGCCTCTGATCCCTTGTTATCCCAACACTCATCGCTCATCCATCACCCCAGGGAATGAAAGGAATAACTTCACCATTTGCCTAATTCCCCCAACGTGACTCCCAGTGCACCTTAAGGCAATTCCATGTTTTGTTGTTGTGTTAAAACCTCATCCTGTGGTCCTCTCGAGCTCAGGGGAAAGCATGCTGCATAAATATAGACAGAACTGGAGTCTGGATTCACACGGAGGCCAAAAATAGTAAAAATTTAACACAAGTGTCACCTGAAAGGCACAAAGAGCAAATGTCTCCAACAAACTGCATGGGTAAATTATATAAAGCATGGTGACATTAGCTTGGTGCAGTGTAGGTTATGGGGTGTTTTTTTTAGACTAACATACACAATATTGTATTTCAGGCTGATGATTTACTGAGTCATTAGATGCTGTGGCAATCAGATTTTTGTACAAGTTTAAAATAAAAGCAACGGATTAATCTGCAGGTGACCAGTACAGAAGCAAACACAACATACATGGAAACATGCATCTACTCTATACACACACACAGTGTCTCTCACATTAAGAAAATGGAATGTTTCACAGCAGAACCTAGAAAGTCATCAAACTAATAGCAAACCACCCTAAAGTGTTAAAGTCACATCCACATCTGAGATGATAGGTTTTCTCCTGTCAGTAGCTGTAGCATGACAGTGTGTCATCTCAGAACGGGGGCACTAAATGCTGTAATTATGTGGAACATCTGTTGGTTAAACAGTTCCTGGTGCAATACTAAAGGTTTGAGCTGCAGCCAGAGCTATAAAAAATCTTGTCAGATACCTGCCGAATGATTCATTTATGTAACTAACAACATTGTTTTCCACCACTGGTATCATTTGTTTGCATATGAGCCTCTAGGACATACTGTACATGAACAGCTTTGGTACATGAACTCACAGCATAGCTGATCATTGGATAACCCCCCCTGAATGCTGGTTGTTGGTGAGGTGAAGAGCCTGTGTGATATATGAATAAAATCAATGGGACACAAACCAGCTTTAATTCGGACCTGCATTCACCAATGCTAAGTACAATGCCACTGTAGTCCAGAGACTCATACAATGTTCCTGTAGCAAACCTGTGCATCTGCTCAGAGGACAGTGTCTTTTGTTAGGTTTTGACATGAGGGTAATATGTTATTGTACAGGTATGGGAATTCAGAAACTAGCAGTTTAGTAAGTATTTCATCCATTCAAACTCCTATCAGTGGAGACAAGCTGTGGCCATGAACGTCTGCACAACTTGGGTCAAAGTTCCGTTCCTGTGTTTGGTGCTCCACCAACGCAATACACAATAAAGAGAGAGCCTGCACAAACGCTAGTGTATTTTACCACAATAATATAGGTGGAACATTATGTTCAGTCTTTACATTATGTGTCCAGCCATCGAGTGCATGCTGAAGACTTCAGCCTATTCCGTAATTTTAAAGAGAGTGGGTTGGAAACAGTGCTTTCCATGTATTGAGCTAAGATAAGCTTAATATAGCTTAATTACCTAGCTACCAGTTAACTGATCAACTTACATGGCTGAGCACAGTCTCCTGTTTTCATTTTCAGAAGTAAATATGACACCGTTATCACTGTAAGCTGCATTAAGTGTTATTAATTAAACACTTTCCTTATTTAAGTGTAATCCTTCCTCATAACATAAGAAATGTCACGTTCAGTGCACCAGTGTTAGAATGTCATCACACACTTCAGAATTGAAACAAAATAACAGAAAAATGTACCTGCCCCCAATCAGCATTGTTTGAACTCATTCAATAAGGATATAAAAGGCTTGCAATCTAGCTTCACGCTATGTTAACTATGTAAAAAAAAAATTTTTAAAAAAAGCTTAATACAGACACAGAAGTTTTCACTGTGCAACAGCACTAACATGCACAACATTCTCAGATGATTCTAACATTCAGACCGCGAGACATGTCCAGTCCAACTGTTGGTCTGCAGGGAGCATGCGCGACCTCTGTGACACACAGTGTCAACAGTCACATCTTTTCATTCACCAGTGAAGAATTCCAGAAGAAGGTCATAACATATAGAGGCCTGTTATTATACCCCGACTTCCTCTGCCCGCTGTTCAAACATCCCGACCTATAGTGCAGCAAAAGGTCACCAAAACTGGGAACTGTGTGTACAACACAGTGTAAAAAATGCCAGAAAAATTTAAGTCAGAAGGAGCTGAGTCATTTGACTGTACTTCAAATAGGAAAAAAACAAAGATATTAAAGACTTGTGGTCCAGTTTGTCAGACTCTCAGCCGACCATCACTGTGGTAAACAGGTGGGTGGGGAAACAGACGGACAGAGACACAGATGGACGCATTGAGCCTGGCTGTAAAATCTACATGATGTCCTGAAATGCAAATGCAATAAAAACATTTTAACACCATGAGTTTATGTAACTCCTCACATTATTGTTTAAAAAAAACCTGCAATGTTTTGTGCAGTGATATAGATGATATCTCAGCTCAGTGAAAGTCTTTTTACTTCCTTATCTTACAATTAAATCCGCATAGCAGACCTTTTCTAATAAGGTAGAAAACTGTAACATCCCATTTCTGTCATTGTCACGTAATCTGATTGACGGATTTAATCTCCGGCGTATTTCCGTCCACGGCGTGGAAGCGGCATTTCAGAGTTTCTGCTCACTTCACAAAATTTTTCTGAGCGCGTTGGAGCAGCTGACTGGAGGTCTTGTTTTTGAAGCCGAGCCTTTTCCCTCTGAGGTTCTTGTGCTGGATGCAGCTTTGTGTCACAGTCACAGTCGATACACACTGCTCTCCATCTCCATCATCACAGCTCCACAGGGACTCGGAAGGAAGAAGAGAGAGAGATATACACTGCTTGTGCGTGCGTGTGTGCGTGTGTGTGTGTGTGTGTCCGTCTGATTCTGCCTTTGTACCAAAGAAAGCTATAAAGAAATTGTGCCTGTGTGCTGGTTTTGTGTTGTGTCTGTGTGTGTGACGGAAAGCATGCTTGTTTCTCAGTCGCCTATTTCTGTGTGTGTGTGTGTGTGTGTGTGTGTGTGTGTGTGTGTGTGTGTGTGTGTGTGTGTGTGCGCATCTTTTGCATGTGTGAGGGAGAGCGAGCTTCCCAACTCTCTGTGGTATTCTCTCCCTCTCTAACCGTCATCCCTCTGTCTGCTATCTGTCCAAGCTTAAAGCGCCAGTTGTTTTCTAAGGGGCCTCTGGGAGAAAGAGAAACAACTGGGCGATTACACTTCTTCTTTTATCCTCACAAAGATGTTCTGCTCCTCCCTGTCTTGCTTTTCTTGCAGGAGGTCTTTGCTGTGAGCTTTTCCTTTTCCCTCTTCTGCCTTTAGGAGATTTTATTTATCCATGTTGCGCTACTCTTTCTCTCTCCCACTTCTTCCTCTCTCTCAAATGATGATGTTGACTTTGCTTCTCGGTAAAGACTGTGCCTCTTTTTTCGCTTTGTCTTTCTCTGTGGTCCTCGTCTTTGTTTCTCTCTTTTCATTTCCTTCACGCCGATCACAAAAAGTTCAAATGTGTTTTCTCAAAGATTCTGTCTGAGCAGGTGTCTCATCTTATTTGGCGCTCTGAAGCTAGCTGGAGGTTTGGTGAGAATGTGCAGTGACTCTTCCCTCTCAGGGGACAAGTGGACCCAAACCATGTCAAATAAATGCCCCCATAACATAACAAAGGGTGTCCTTAGCTTCCCCTTTTTCACCAGAGAAAAAAGCTGAGCTTTACGGCCTGTACCTTTCTGTTAGCGTATGCTCACACATGCACATACCCAGGAGATTATGGTCTGGGGTTTTTACAGAACGAAATTCTCAAATGTGCATTCATCCTCATAATGAGGAGTTTATACACTGCAACACTGCTGTAGCGTCACTCTCTTTGCAACTGTCAAGAGACCGTTCTTGTTAACGGTACGATTATGTCCTACAGCGACATTCTCAGTTACCTGAAGAAGAGTTGCCCTTTTGCTTTTCGTTGTATATCACACTAATGCGCAAACATCACAGTCATCAAATGCGCAGTCAACCGCAATGTCCACTCATATTTCCTGATGTCTTAACACAGATAAATCCGTTAGATTTAAGCAATCTTTGTGACAGAAGCTCCTGCCATACGTGTCCCAAAATTAAACCCTTTTTCAAAATCACTTAGATCTTTTCTTCTTGCCACCTTTACAAAAAAAAAACTAATCAACTGAGCCTGCTCATGATTTTTATCGGTCACAAAGCACGAGTGAATCTCCATTTTTAACTGTGTGTAAGCACCTGCTTTCATGGTGCTTCTCCGTTCATTAGTTCAGGTTTTTCCTTTAATATGTCACCGTTGCCCTATATATGATACCATCACTACATAATTTAACAGTTTTCAGTTGCACATGCATATGTATACGCGGTCTTGTCTATTAAGTCAACTGAGTGTGTGTACAACCTGCATCGAATATGCATGTGTTGATCTCTTTGTTGCTCCTTTCTGCTCACCCCTGCTCATCAGTCAAGTTTCAATTTCAACCTGCTCTTTCTCGCTCTCTCTCTCACACACACACACACACACACACACACGCTACCTTTAGAATTCTGCATTCTTATTCTCTTCCTGATTTACCCTGGTCATTACTATTCTGCTCAGATTTTCTGATGGCCTGCTGTGCTCTACATTTGGCTTAGTTCATTCTGATTATGAATAAACGATGTAGCCAATCATAGTGCATCCATTTACATCAGGACTTTAATGCCATGCACACACACTCAAAGCCAGCCCTCCCTCCCCCTCTACTCGACATCATGTTTAGACCACACGTGAGTACTAACATGTTTACGTGATGGACAAACACATGATAGTGTTGTTGGACTGATTAGCATCTGAGTGTCATGATTGATGTGACCGGGTCAAACTAGCAATCTGCTAGATATTCATAAACAAATGCTACAAACACTTCTTACTTTCTGATATTCTGGACTACTGACAAAAAAAATTCAGAACAAAGAATGGCATAAAAAAATAGTCTGCAGTGTCATGACAGCACAGTTTGGGTTTCATTGGAGCGCCTCAACTCAGCTGAATTCACTTTCATAGTAAGTTCACAGTAACTTCTTTGAATTTTCACCATAAAGTGCAGTATAAGTGAGCTTGGCACAGTTTAAAGGTGAGCATCTATTTCTCATGCAAATTCGGATTTGGGATTCATTTTTCAGTTTATTAACTGCTGTTTTATTTTACTTCCACTCAGTAGGTTTTACTGATGTTACGATCAGCTTGAGGGACTGCACTCCACATTTCTCTATCTCTGGCTTGTTCTTATATCTGGTGCTTTTTTTCCGCCCCTCCTACCTGTAAAGTCAGCAATGAGCGGGCAAGTCATGAGGAAGAAGAGGGGCAGTTTTGTATCATATCCACTTTTTCAAATTAATAGCTTAGAATACAGATGAGCTGGGTGCTTTTGGTACACAAAGGTACAGAATAGTGTGACTGCAGCATCACACTGTGCCCGGCCGGTGGCAATCCTCAGACAGAGGATCTGAAGCAGATCAGAGAAACAGCTCTGACCTTTAAAGCCAGCCATGTCACCAGGAGGAGTAACAACCGACTGTCTAATGGCACGTGGCTTCATTTCTTTATTTATATACTTCAGAGAATATGGCCCAAGATCTCCAAAGGCATTATATGCAAGCCAAATGCTTCAGACACATCATGAGCTCATCGCACTAATTAACATGAATGCTTGACAAATAAGAAGCAAATTATAGAAAACAGTCACAGCTGCTACAGGTGGAAGGTGGCGTATCGTCCTCAAGAAGCAAATCCTGGATCTGTTCCACTGAACAGTTAATGGGAGGCTGATTTTGCAGCTCCCTTGGCAGTGATAATGTACCCACGAATTCACACCATAAAATAAGATGACCCATAAAAATAAAATAAAACAGACTTCTGATTAGTGACAGGTGTTTTCACTCGCTGTCCAGGGATTCTGTGCCGGCGACAGTCTGTTTGGGCAACATTATTGAGGTTGTTTCACACTCATGGAAAAACAACAAGTGTGTGTCTGGGGAAATGAGTCAGAATGGAGGGAATCTTGTAAATGAGGAAACGGCTGCATGCGCAAATGCAAATATGGACGGAGAGATTGTCTCACCTCAGGAAAACAAGGCAGGTTACGTGTGAAGAGCTTAGCAAAATACTGTCTCCTCTTTATTTCGTCTGCTTCTCACAGTCTTTTCACTTACTTTCTATCTCTACATCTCAGGTTTTCTCTTTTCCCTTTTCCACTCAGGTACACTCTCTTCCTCTTATCACTTCCTCTTGTACAGATATGATGTCTCCCTTCTTCCTCTCTGCTCTCTTTTTCTCCACGTCTCTCTCGCTCATCATTTTTTTTTGGATTTCGGTATTCTCATCTTGTGTCAAGTGGAAGGAAGGGGACGCCCAGGTGTAAATTGCCCAGCTTGCGATGGCTGGAGAAAAGCACAAAGCAATTTCCACACCATTTCTTAGGTAGGGTCCATCGCCTCTGTTGCCGAGCCCTGTAGGGACCTCAAACGAAAAGAGAAACCGCCACTTAACCGCCAGCCAGACAGCATGGAGGAGATTAGGCGAGAAGAGAGCAGCGAGAGGGAAGAGGAGAGACGTTATCGTGGCTCACACTTGACTACCAGTCAGAGCCACCCCGATTACTGTTATTGCCACAGACTTTAAACAGCTGCATCCACACTGTGGCCGAAAATAAAGAGTGTAAACCCTGCTGTTTAAGGGTGGTTCCACATCCTGGAGCAAATAGTATGATTCTGAGCAGGACGTGGTTGTGTTCAGCCAGTCTGAACAATGTGTCTGCGGCTGACTTCATGTGTTATGTACTCTTGTTATCAATGAGGTTTCACGGCCGCGAGTCAGTGGTGCACAGAGTATCTGGAACGAGATGAGAAGTTCAGATCAGGTCGGAGGAAATTAAGATTTGATCAGGAGATTAAATGAAACACGGTTATGACTAGGAAAAGATTGTGATTCAGGCAAGCGTAAATGGCTAAGGCACAACTATCTAATAATGCTCTAAATGTTGATTCCAACCCTGTAATGGACTGTAAACTCTGGCCTGACACCCATTCACCACGTCGACCTCCACATCCTGATTTTATGACCCACAGCAAGCACTGAGTGTTGGCAGGGCTGGGTTGGGATACAGAATCGGTCAATATAGACATAATTCCTCAGGCAAGACTGACAGAGATATATAATGTTTCTTGTTTACAGTGTGAACCCTACGGCCAACAATAGCCCACGAATGAAAAAACAGCCCTTTCATTCATTTGAATGATGCCTGTCCAGCTGCACAGCAACGTCATCGAATTTTTCTAACTAAAAAATATTACTCAGGTCAGACCATATATTTGAAACTGAGACTGAAAGTGATGAAAACCCCCATCTTCCCTCATTGTGAACCCCAGTGGTGTTCCTTTAACCCAATGCTGGCTTAATGTTTCTTAGAACAGATTTTATCACTAAATGTCTCTGTCTGCACAACCAGCTGCTGTCTTAGATCACCAAACAATGCAGCAAAATGGAGACGTGCCAGCATTTAAGGCAAAGAGGGATACAGCCTGTTATTATGAATCAAAACTGCAACAGACTGCCCAGAAATACAAAATGCAACTCCTTTTAATTCCTTCAAGAAATAAAACCTACCTAGTTAATCTTGCTTTATAATAGATTGTCTAAAGATATCTGTTAACTGCTCATTTAAAAAAAAAAGGGTTCATTGTTTGTATTTCTTTTTTTTCCTCCAATATCATCTGTTCCTGGTTATTTTTACGCAACTCAAATAAACTAGATAAAGTTGGGGAATGACTGTAGTTTTGGCTCAGTATTGAAAACTAAACCTTGGTGATGACTTGAATATGAGCTTGCAGGCAGTATTTAAATAAAACTATGACCCTCTCTTTATCACATAGCCTCATGGCAGTTAGAAATAGAAGCTCTCCATTCCCTGGTGTGAAGGTTTTCATACAGGTTTTCCACAGTCAACATTCAAATTGTCTGCCTCTGACTGTGCTGCCATAAACTTAACATTTCTCAGATGAAGGAAAACATTGTGCTAAGTGTTAGTAGTTCAGAGTGTGGCAATAGCCCACTAAAAAAATCACTTCAAAAATACAAAATCTTGATGTGACATCTTATTTTTGCGTCTGTTTACCCTGTTCTTGATTGACAAAGAATGAATATCGTCACCAGTGACTACAAGGACCTCAGCAAGAGATGAGCTCCCCTGAATTTTGTCTGATTTTGCCATGCTTTTCTACATTTCTGTATCTCCATCTTCGCAATTAGGCTATTATTGATGTATGAATCATTCATGAGGGTGATTCAAAAGGCATTTTTCATTTTCCTCGTCAAAAACAGCAGATATGACATTTATGAAGGGCTTGATTTTCTATCTCACTTTTGTAAAACAGAAAATAAAATGTTTTTAATTCACCATATTTTCCATTAGCATTTTCTGAAAAAGACTAAACAGCGTCTCTCCCTTTCTCTTACACTCTTTTTTTATTTGTCTCTCACTCTGCTCGCTGCTCTCAACACCTCTGTGGTGCAGAAAGACACTCAGCAGGCAACACTGGCTACTGTTCATCTGTTTTCTTAATCTTCTTAATCTCTGACACTTTTAATAATACAAGGAATTATAAATAAAAACTAATCAAATGCATTATTGATGTAACTGTGGTTTCTGTCCATGAAAATGTGATAATGTGAGCTTTCCCAAAAGCCATGGTGTAGGTAATGCACTGCTCAGGGATCACCCGGTAGCATGTTAAAAATGCAGTTTCCTACTCAAACAACCTTTTCAAGAGGAACCAGGTGTGAGAAGAGTTCATGAATATTCCATCACTAAGGATGCAACTTTTAGTTACATGTGTAAACATTTCCCACTTGTCCAATTTGTGTATCTTGTTTGTCAGTAGTAAGTTGTAGTTACACTTAAAATGAGTTCAGCTCTGTCTTCTGTCCTATCCAGCAGTTCTGTCGGAACACGGATTATTACTTGTTTTAAAAAAATGCAAATATAATACCTGCAATAGCCAAAAGTCTGCTTTCACAAATGTCTCAAAAAGCTGCTAATAACAGGACACAGGCAAAATCCGTTTACACCAGTGAGCAGTTCTCAAAGAGCAATTTGAGGTTGCAGTTTAACCTTCCTGTGGCGCTACTTTTACTTTGATATAATCTCTGAGAAATATAGTTTTGACAGCAAAGAAACATTCACAGTATATCACACTGAAAGCTTTTAAATAAGGACAACAGGACTGAAAGAGAGACAATATTGCTTATTTATGGTAGGAATGCTGGAGCAGAGCCGCTGGGTGGCTCAAGAGACTAATAACTTACCATGGAGACCCAGTTAGTCCATGGGGCTACTGCACTTATTTAAAAACATACAGACAGGCAGTTTTTGGCAATAATTCAGTAGCAGCCGAGCTGATCTATTAAGATGTATTACACCCCTAAGATACCTGCGGAAGGATGGAGAGGTCAGGGAAAAGTGAAGGCCTCACCTCAAGCTGATGCCTGACATCCAAATCAGCATTTCAAAATCACTCAGCAAGATTAAAAAGGCAGGGAATGGAAGGGATGAGTGGGACAGAGAGGCAGTTAGCCACAATGCTTATAAGAGAAGCAATCTAGATGCTCCTTCCTGACTGTTGGCATGACTAGATACATCTTGTTCCATTATGCATTTTCTATTTTCTATTGCATTTTCTCCAAGGAGATTTGAAACATTTCTAATAGCTTTTCAAACGACTTGCTGCCTGTATCGCTTACTGTAAGGCCACTCATTGTCACAGGGACTGTGGTGCATGAAGAGGAATGCATTGTCCGTCTCCTTCTATTTGTCTTTTGATATACGTTTTCCCTCAGTATCCTCTTTTCTTATCTCACTCCTTTCATCTATCTTTCTAATTAATGAGCATACTTCCAATGTGGCCACATGTTTTCATGTTACCAAGTCATGTTGCTATCGCAGACTTTAAAATGAACGCAGCGTGGAGGAACTGAGGAAATGCATTTATAGCTGTGCAACCCCAGTGACACACAGTGGAGAGCCGCTCTCTGTGCTGCTCTACCGACACATTATCATGCTGTCTGTCATGGTGAAGACATGGCGAGGTGTTACAGGACAAGTGGTGGAGAAAATGACTAATGGTGAGGTGCTGGACTCAGATTCAAGGAGTTCATGAGCCACAGTTTGAAACCATTAAAACAAGTAGGCTCGTTTGAAAATGACACCACGGACAAATTTTACATGTCTATTAGGATTTTTTAAAGAAAAGTTTGAACACTGACTTAGGTTATTATAGTAACGTTTATTTATCTGGCTGCAAAAAAAAAAAAAAAAAAAAAAAAAACTAAAGCAGAAAGCTGTATTAGTATGACCAAAAGGTAAAATGTTTTCAAATAAAAATGCGATGTCTGTGCTTATAATACAGACAGTATCTCAGTGAAAGATTTCATTGGTCACTCCTATTCCTTATAAACAAGATTTTTTTTATTACATCAAGGTCAGAGTCACAGTCCCAGACAAGACTTGTTTATTTCTTTATCAAAACACCGGAGAGATTTATTATATCAAATAGCAAACTAAAATAAAAACAGCAATACATATTCTGACTGAAACCAAGGCAGGCGAAAAAACATGTTTTGAACTAATGGCAGCCTAACACATCTCTATTCTGCAGAGGACCAAGGTAATAGAGGAGTGCATCTTTCAACCCTGAGAAGTGCACAGGATAGAGAAACACAAACTAGCAGCTTAGACTTCTAAAGCAGATTAAAGCAGACAAGGAAAAACATCACCATAAGCATGTATATCTGTATAATATGAAAGGTATAGATTCTAGTGGGTCCTAGAAGGAGCCACACTGTCACTAGACTAGGCAGCTCCCCTCGGCTCTATGCACCGTTTCAGTTTGATGTTTTGATTTCATGGTCATGGCCATGGCATGGTCAATTTTACTGTTTTGGTTCACTCTTATATCAACCTTGTTTACAGCTGCAACTGGAGGCGGTTCTCTTGTTTTAGGAAAAACTCAAAATTATTTAACTTTCTGGTTGTAGCAGAGCATTTAGCAGATAAAGAGCAACTTAAGACTCGGTTGAGTCCAAAACAGAACATATCAGATGCATGTTTTTCAAATTAATATTAATGTTGCTCAGTGCCTGAATAGTGTTGCATTTACTGCTTCTTCTGGTGCCCCCAAATGGCTAACTGTGTGGTTTAATGTAATTCCATACTGTAAAATAACGCAAAAAGGGAAGAGTTTCAGCTTGAACATACACAAAGAGGCACCGTATACACATTATATGCTGTCATGCATAGGTGCATGCACACAAGCCACAAATACCGACAAATGTTCATATTCAAGCAATCACACACTCATAAAAATACACAAATGCAACAATATGCTGGACAGGGGGTGACATATCCAACATATCCAAGTCTCGCCCCATAGTGATGGATGAGTCCAGGCATCCCAAAGCGAGTCGAGGCGTTCCACAACATTGACAGAGAGAGACAGAGATGTGCATTTTGTGTGTGAGAGAGAAGGAGAGTGACTGCAAGAGAAAGAGAAGAATGATTTTTGTGCGTGCATGTGAATAACCGAAAGATGGCGAGCATGTTCACGCATGTGTGTACAGATGCGTGTGTGTGTGTGTGTGTGTGTGTGTGTGTGTGTGTGTGTGTGTGTGTGTGTGTGTGTGTGTGTGGGTGTTGATGGCTGTTGTCCAGCGAAGTAAAGCGGAGGGTGACATTGATGGAGAGGTTCAAGGGAGGAGGGGAGAGGGAGATGAGTGGGGAGAAAAGAGTGGTGAGGAGGACAACTTAGTGCCGTCGGTGGTTGATGACTTGAGGAAAAACGGGAGAAGAGAGAGACATCGTCAGACAACAGGGAGAGAGAGAGCCAGAGAGGGGTCACAACTGGCGGGAGAGAGAGAGAGATTCCATTACTAGAGAGAAGGAGTCTGTTGTCTTCGACATCCTTGAGGAATGCTTCAGAGCAGAAGTGGAGTCACAAGCTCATAGCCTGGAAAATGTGAGTCCTGCTAGAAATAGATTAGATTTCAAAAAGAGAGTGTGATCCAATGTGTCAACAGACACGGACAGCATGTGGAGAAAAGCTCTTTAGATCAACAAGTGTCACTTCTGTCGTCACGCCCATCACGTCATTGATGCTTGGCCGGTCCATCTTCGAAAGCAAATACAGAAATGTAATTTCAGGTTGACACTGTTCACGTCAAAGTCTGACTAAGCAAGCTTTTGTTTCCCAGCAACAATAAATTTCACATTGTCGCCACCATTCAGGTGAGTAATGTGTCACACAATTAGTCCTGTGACTGAGGAGTGATTGTGTAATCATGAAATTATAACCTGAAACAATCATGTAACAGAGAAGCAAGGCAAATGATAAAGTAGGATGTAATCAAGAGGAAGCAGGATAACGGTTAATTTGGAGTTCAGATTGTCACCTAGATTTTCAAACACTTTATAAACATTATTATCAAACAGTTTTGCAAAGTCAGATTTGTTTTTGTGTCATTTGCTGCTGCCGTGTTTACATTTTTAATATATGCAAAACAGGACTGAGCTTTTCATCCTATCACAGAAGACTGATAGAGTATGCTGCTCAGACAAAAGCAGGAAGAAGGACTGATACAGAAATGCTGCAGGGTAGGTGACTGAACGTAGTTTTGAGGCAAAGTGCATCATAGGTGCCAGGTAGTGTAGCAGGAAAGTATCAGGAAATTTAGAAGACAAAACAATAACCCTTGTGGAACCAGCAGCTATCATTTGTAACAGAAGATTGGAAGAACTTGATAAGCAAAAAGTTGCGTTTAAAATGTTTTTTTTTTTTTTTTATAATATTTTTTGTCCTATTTTTTTATCCTTTGCACATCACCTTTCAGGTTACAGGACATATCTCACTGTGCACCAAAAGTCACCAACAAACATGGCCACACTTGAAACTGATTGAACTTTAGATCCAAATCCAAGGTTACAGCCAGAGGTTCAGCATCTTTGCTGTCTAAGAAAACAATGACACAGTATTGCAAAGCACTTTTGCTGCAGATATTTTTGTACAAAGCTTGAATCAGTGATGGCAGCTCATAGACTGCAGGCTGGTGTGAGGGTATGAGGATGCAGAGCCGATGATTAAAAATGTTGTATTATTGGGGAACCTGGCACAATTTATTCCCTGTGTGAAAAACGTCTGGCCCCTTCCCATCTTGACATAAACTCTTCCTGGATATATGATTAGATATATTCATATATATACCACGTAACATTATAATCAGTCCTCGAGCAAAAATAGAGTTGAGTGCACGAGAAAGTCTCATTATTTTTAGCGTGCATTTGTAAAGCCCACAGCCAGCTTACATTAGACAGAGCAGCAGCACAGGCAAGGGCATTATGTTGCTTTCATCTTTTGGTTCCCATCCAGAGATGAGTGTTTCTATTATGTGTCCCGGTTTTTTGCTGGAAGTCAGAGGCACAGTTGACCTTCAGTGTCTCCATGAAGTCCAGAGGTAGCGGGAAGATTTAAATATTTCCATGTACAGGTGCAGCTTTGAATGAATGAAAGCCCTAATGTGGAATGTATGGACTTAGGATATCCTTTAATGAGACAGTGGATAGTTGTATTTCCTAATACACTACCAGTCAAAAGTTTGGACACACTTTCTCATTCAAATGAATGAGAAAGTGTGTCCAAACATTTGACTGGTAGTGCATAATTGAAGCTTAACAGAAATCCAGGCTACAAACAGCTTCACTGATAACCAATTGTGATGTGCATGCATTTGCACCATATAGTAATAGCCTCTGTAGGTATGCAAACAGACCGGTAAGTCAGCATGCATCACATTGTAGAACCAAATCCTGTCCCTGACTCCGTCCGCTTAAGCCCTTTGTTATCAGCACAAAGAGTATCCCCTCCCCTGATGTGGCAACATCAAAGTAATACAGGATGATGAACACACAGCATCCCTCCGTCGCTCATAAGTTGAGCAATTAACAATGCATTACACGTGTTAGGGTTTTATTTATGACTAACAAGCAGTTAACAAATCATGATTTCCTTCATGATTGAGTGTAATGTCAGGTCTCAGTGGAAATTCAGCTGAGTTACAGCAACTTGACAGCTGTATTTCATAACGACCAAGCCACGCAAGGCTCAATAACACTGATTTAAGTCCCTGTCTGAAGCAGCCAGCGAACACACTGCAGCGCTGTATCACTTTATCACACCCGGTATCCATCTCCCACAACAAAACAAGCTGCAGAATAAGCACAATATGAGTTAAGTGGTGCTAAAGTTAAAGAGATGTTGATTTGTTGCCTGGCTGGCAGTTTGTGTCAAGGGAAGTAATAATGAATGAAAACAACAGAAATGGGAAGGTTAGGGGAGAGATAGGGAGAGGAAAAGAGAGAGATGGGGAATAAAGTTTTATACAAAGTACAGTGGAGCACAAAGACGAAATAGTGCAGAAAAAGTAAAAGAGCAAAAAGACAGACAGCGGTGAAGGGAAGAGGCAAGCAGAGAATGCAAATGAGAAGGGAGAGAATCACGGAAGTGATTGCCGCTATTACAATTATCATTAGCATGTGTTGTTGGCAATAAGTCGTCTCATTATGGTGGATCCTATCATCATGGTAATTGTTGAGGATGCCTTGTTTTAGCATGCAGGGGGCTTTCTGTTACGAGGGAGAGGGCTCACTACGAAAACACTCATGGTGAGCTTGATTAAAAGGCTTACAAACACAAGCAGGTAACACAAGCTTCTTGATCATAGTGATAAAGTGTGTATTTCCAAGCATCTGTAGACTTTATCTGGTCATTTACAGCTCATCTGGTCCAAGAAAATGAGCTGTAACTCATGCAGAAAATGAGCTCTTGCGAGATTTGTTTTAGCCATGGCAACATGATGACTCCACAGATGGCAGCATTGATTCGTCAGTCCACCACTTAGGTCCAGACTGAAATAGCAACAGTACACAATCTCAACAACTATTGGATGGATTTTCATGACTGAGCCGACTGTGACATCACCTATTGTTTCCCTGAAGAGCAGTTTCAAAGCTCAGCGTGGTGGCTCGGGATATCGCCATTTTGGCAGTATGTGACTGCAACCAATGACCTGCTAATCCAAAAAGCAGCAAAGTGGTGGAACATGCAGACATCTTTGGGGGATGGACTACCCTGTGACAGCACCTGTCACTTAAAGCAGTAATGGTTATAACTATGTAACTTTAAACCTTAATTCAATTTAAACCGGTGAGTTATATTAAAAAAAAAAAAAAAACAAGAAAAGTACAGAATTGATAGGACTCGGAAACACCCCCACAATTTAATCAATTGTTGCATGTATCATTTCCAATAAATAAGTCCCAATAAGTCCGCAACAGTCGATGTTTAGTAGGATTGTCAGCAGGCAGTGTTCACTTGCAGTCATAGTTACAGTGATGCCGTACCGTTATCTTGCAATGATACAGAAATCTTTAACAAATCCGTGGATCCAGACTATAAACCGCATCACTGCCAAAATCTAATCACTTGGTCCTTGTGTCATTTCTGACCTTCTCTGAAAATTTCAGCCAAATCCATCTGTCAGTTTTTGAGTAATGTTGCTAACAGACAAACAGAAAGACAAACAGACGGACCAACGTACGCTGATCCTCACATAACTTTGTCACGTTCCTTGGTGGAGTAAAAATTTAATCACACAGTTGTCGTGAATGGGGAAATTAGTTATAAAGATTGAAAGTGTATTTTGTACCAGACTGTGCATATATACACTAACTGGCCACTTTATTAGGTACACCTGTTCAATTGGTTGTGAACGCAAATAGCTAATTAGTCAATCACATGGCTGCGCCTCAATGCATTTAGGCATGTAGATATGGTCAAGACAATTTTCTGAGGTTCAAACCGGGCATCAGAATGAGGAAAAGAGGGGATTTAAGTGACTTTTGAACGTGGCATGGGTGTTGGTGTCAGACGGGCTGGTCTGAGTATTTCAGAAACTGCTGATCTACTGGGATTTTCATGCACAACCATCTCTAGGATTTACATTGAATGGTCCAAAAAAGAGAAAATATCCAGTGAGCAGTAGCTGTGTGGATGATAATACTTTGTTGATGTGAAAGGTCAGAGGAGATTGGGCAGACTGGACGGAGATGATAGAAAAGAAACAGTAACTCAAATAACCACTGGTTACGACCAAGGAATGCAGAATACCTTCTCTGAATGCACAGCTAAGAGTATTTACTCATTCTCTGAGTCAGCCTCAAGTGGACATTCAAAAGACTGTAATTTGTTGGCACTTTGGCCTTGATCATCGTGAATGTAAGGATGTTCCCCTGAGGATAACTGACTTCGAGCATATTAGTATGGTGACATTTAGCTCCGAATTTCTAAGTGCAGCCTTACAGAGGCATAAGCATGTCTGTAGACTCTTAGTGTCAAACATATGCTGACGTACAGCCTATCTTGTCTGCATTGTGTTGAGGTGGTAGGAAGCAAACATACCTCCCTGAATACCTGCTGTTGTAATAGATAGCTGTTTATATTTAATCTGATCACATGAAAGAAGAGTTTGAGTCTGTAAGGCCATTAGCTTAAGCCACGTTTGGGTAAGCTGCACTTTCAACATTACCTGCCTCCACACACCGGCCTCCTCTTATCATTCCATCTATGAAATACCCTCAGATAAAATCATGAACCAACTTGGCATCAGTATTTTTCAGTCAACACATCAGTTTTTTATCTGTGTTCCACCAGCAGAAGTAAGTGATTTGACTCTAAAATATTGACTCAGACCCTGCAAACACAGTAATGGACACAGAAAAGCTGAACGTCTAAGTGCATAGATATGCAGGGAATTTTCCTCTATTATAAAGTAAGTACAGATTTACACTCTGGACCTATGAGATATTTTCTGTACTTTTTTTGCTAAGCATGATGATTTTTTTTTTTTAAAAGCCCTACGCCTGCATCTTATACATACACATCAATTCACATCTAATAACTGGCAAAGGCAGCAGGTTCAGTGAGAGGAGAGAACCTGGCCTAAAGCTGACATCTTTTATACACATCAGCACTGAGGCACTAAATGCAGAGTGTAGGATTTGCTTGCTGTCCTCTAAGGCAGTACGCAAGAGTTGTTTGGAAACTTACTAATTTAAGCATTCTTGTTTAAGGCTTGAGAGTTCAGAAAGTAATTTGCCTAGTGCAGACTCCCCAAGGGGGTAACGGAGCATACCTTAAATGCTGAATTTTCCAGTAGAAGATGCAGTAAACGTTGAAGCAACTTTCACCAGGGGAGCTCTCGATCTTGACGAGTCTCGGCTCTTTAGCCTCTAGCTTTGGCTGGAAGTTGTTCATTAATATTAATTGGACAATGTTGACCAAAGGAATAACGCTTACAAATTTTTAAATGTGGTGGTGTTGAGCTTAAATTGCTGTACTTTTTACCCTTTGCCCAAACAGCAAGAGTAAAAAATGTGCAAAGCTGTAGAGAGAGCTCATCTGATCAGACAACCAGATAGTGTTAGAGGCTCATTCAACCCATTTCATTGCGTTCTGGTGCATATATTTTCGCTGACTGCTCAGATAGTCTGTATTGTTTTACCATCCAATAATATTGTTCCGGATTGCTTGAAACAATACTTCAACATACTCATTAGCTCACATGCAAAGAATTAGATGACAAGATTACTTGACTTACTCACTCATGTCTGTAATGTAAAAAGCCAGAACAGAAAAACTCACAAACTAACGCATATGTAATTAAGTGTAAAAATGAGAAATGATAGTTTGAAGGACTGTTCTCCCATTAATAAAACCAAAAGATCTCTACATGTCACAAGATAGTGTCAGGTATTTCATGAAATGTACCAAAACTACATGTTTGCATTAAAGCAACAAAGACACATAGAGGCCTGTTGGGGGGTGTAAGGCGATGTAGTACAACAAAAAACAAAAAAAACACACAAAATCAGACATAAAAGGAGGTTGAGGTCAATTACTGGATCAACAAAACACTCCCGTCACAAATAGCCAGTGTTGCTTCTTTTAGCTACTGTAACTATTCCATTATGTTTCCCATATATCTTAATGAAAGGACAAATGTTCTCTAACCTTAACAAGGTACTTATCAATTAATCAAGATGTTTTAGTGTCTAAACTTAATCAAACCTTTATAATAGCACTGTCACATCACAACTTTTTAATTTATTTTTCAGCAGTGATTTTTAATGGAACTGTATGAAAGGATGGGGACAATGACTTTTTGCTCAGCTGCTGCCACTAAGTTCATATTTACAGGCATGAGAACAGTTTTCTCAGAGGGTGGTAGTGATGTTCTCATCTAACCTCCAACAAGCTAAAAAACATTGTCTGAGCTATTCATTTAATGAGTCAGGTTTTATAACTTCTCAGTTAGATTTTTATTCCTTTTGTTTCTCTTTTCCATTCCTTCACTTCTGACATGTTTGAAAGTGTTTTTAATGTAAATTCATTCGCTTGCTTGTGCCGCAGCAGTACTGATAAAAGCTGTGTGATGTGATTTGTTTTGAAAATTGACTTTTATTATTTACTCATCTATCTTCAAACTACTTAAACCACTTGAAGATTTCTGCAAGACAAATTGTATCATTTGTTTATCTTTGTTCAAGACCCCGAAATCTTGGGCTACTATTTCATGATTCCAACCAATACATTCTTACATAAAATGCAAATAAACAGCGGCCAGGATTACATAAATTAATAGAGTTTAGAAAAAGTTCATATTGTGTAAATGGGAGTTTGCAATAAGTCAACAACTTGACTTGCACAGCTAAACATATTCAGTTTAGAAATTTTTCATACAAACTTTATTAAAACCTCAGTGACTGCAGTGGCCTTGTAGTTCAAAAAATATTTGTATGTATTGTGGAGAGTTCTTTCTCCAATGAGTGCGTTAGTTGAGGGACAGTAGCAGAGCTGCTGAGCTTCTTTGCATCTGTTGTATTTTTTTTTTATCTCCTTCACCAGGCCTATCAATCTCATCTGCCCAAAGTTTGACTCTCAAACAACCCTGACTGATGCAAGCGATCAATCAAGCTAATGATGCCTCGAATTATAGTTCAAGAAGGGAATGTCAGCATCCTAAGGCCAGGCAGGAAGGACTGATAATTCAACTGAAATTTGTAGTAGTACTATTTTGAGGCGTGAACTTCATTGCGAACAACTCCTTAAAGGCCACCTTTATCTCTCCTGTCAGAGATACAGAGAGTTCTTTTTATATATTCAGCACAAACATTGACATAAACGCCAAAAACAAACAATAAGCAAAGCATTAATCTCAATTTCGTGAGTATATGACTGGACTACAGCAATAAAATAATCACTACTCAACAGAGTGGAAATGTCTAAAGAACAAAAAGACAAAATAAACATAATGTTACATTTTTCATGATTCATACAAACAAACCAGTACATTACATATTATGACAACTTGGATATCACGTTTCACAGAATAATGTTCATTTAAATTAGATTTGCTGCACATAGTGAAAGATAATAACCTGTAATTTTCTTCATGACCCTTGATAATTGTTTTTGCGTTACATTCAATCTTCCATTTCCATGTAGGCAATTAACCTTTAAACTCAATAGAAATGCTTTATTCTTGTCTTTACTACAAAGAGCTCTGTCTTTAACTGCTCTCTCTTTGATTAATGATCAGTGCTCACTTGTGTTTAAGAAAATTATGCGTAAAAGCAACTAATTATTTAATCTGAAAATGCAGAAGAGTTGGAGGGGGGACTATTTTTAGCCTTCAATAATGTCTGCAGCTTTCCTCACAAGCAGCACAGGGCCCCAGTGACCTCCACCAAGATGGTCGGGCAGCTTGTACTGTTGCCTGGGAGGCAAAATGCAGGAGAGGGGGGAAGGGAAATAAGGGAGCATATTCAAATCCCTTACTACTGCTTGTAAAGCCTAAATGCTGAGAGCGTGCGGCAATAATTGAATGTGACTCAGAGGAGCATTTCAGCATTTTGATAAACTCCAAACCTCTCTCATCTTGGCTGTGAGACAGCAGGACAAGATGGAAACAGAAACTGTAAAATTCAAGGCGCTGAAAGTAGAAAATGTACGCCACTGAACGGCAATCACAACAATTACATGCCTGTTATTAAATTGCAATTAATGATGGTGAATAGTGGAGAGAGAGATGCCAGAGAACTTGCCAGGGGTTTTCCTTGGGACTTTTTTGGTGCCCCCCCAAAGAGAGTTTAGCCAGCACCAAAGGAAAACCACCAGTGTGTAAATGGTAAGAATTGAGACTAAAATTTGGATTTTTTTCCTACTAGTTTTATTATTTGGAATTTAAGTTTCTCACGCATAACAGACATTTTTGTTCATGAAATGCTCAGAAATAACAGGAAAATGCACTGATTTTAAAGAATCATGCTTACTGTTGCGCTTGGTAACCCCCAAAGGCACAATCTGAGCCAGGAAAGGCCCTGCTTGAAAAGTATTAGAAGTGGATTACATGACTGATTGTGTGTCTCACTTGAGAACCACTGATGTAGAAAATGAACCTGGATTATGTTTTTCAAGGTTTAAGCTGAACACTACACCAGCTGTGGTCAGAAGACATTTCAGTGCAAACTTGCTATCCAGCTGAGGTATTTCTTTGTTGTGTGCACATAATTTCTCCATGTTTGTATGGGTTTGCTCTGGGTGTTTCCTCGCAACTAAACAGGCAAGTCTCGATTAGATGTGGATCTATTTGTTAACTACCTGCCTAAGGTGTGTGCCTCTCAGCCAGTGTCAGCTGTGAGGAAAATCTCATTGGCCATAACTGTTACCGCTTGTCATCAGTTTATGATATTCTATTAGTGAACTGCTCCCCAGAATGGGTTCAGATGTTAGCATGCCTCGAGCTAGAGAACAGCAGGGGAAAGATGTTAGAGTGACTAAGTGCCTGAAATGTACAGAAATGTGGGCAGGTGCTAGAGAATCAAGTGGAGGGGGTGTATGCTGTGTTTGCACGAATGCTGTACAGCCACATTTAGGAGATTAGCATGTGAGTGGGCAGTTGGCATGTTTCACTCCCACCAGAGAGTTGAAAGAGAAAAAAAAAAAAAATCTGAAACTAAAGCAACAACAATCCACGCCCCACGTTAGAAAAGAGTCCCGTAGTGCATTTAAACCTCTGATTACAACCACCGAGGTCATGCTGATGAGAGAACAGCTGAACAACTGATTGTGAATCTCTATAATCTCTGACACACTGTGACACATTCATTAATGCAGACACACCTGTAAGTACGCACGGGAACGCAAAACACAACAACACACATGCAGAAATGCTTTGTGTGTTGTGCATATGCACCAGTCCATGCATTCCTTTATGTATGAATAAAAAATGCACACAGATACACACACCACAGAGATAACTGGCCTGGAAGGGAAACTGAAATCGGCTCATGGTGACCAGCGGCTGAGGTTCCAGTAATTAGCTGTGCTACATGTGCTACACACATACATAATAAACTGAACCCACCAGTGTGGTGTTATGTTGTTTGTGTGCTCCTTTGGGATGTGTGCATGTGTGTGTTTCCTCTGTGCAAGTGCCTACAAGTGTACGGATGTGTGTGTCCAGAGTCCCCTTATATTATTGAATACCCTTCATCACTATTAATGTGTGCTGCCTTATTGTGTGCATGCATATGTGTCCACATGTGCCTGACTGGGAATTATTGTACTCTTCCTTGATGTCTGTGACCATAAATTTCAAAGGCCCAGGGGTGATGCAGATGCTACTGAGATATGCCCTCATATCACAACACTGGCCTAATGAAAGCAGGGAAGTAATTGTGGGAATAAAGCCCCCCCTCCCCTTCTCCATTTCTCATTTTCTCCTCCAATCTAACTGCAATCAAGCAAATCTCAGGTGGCAGTGGACGGGTGGGCGCCTGTATATATGGCACCCTTTCTAATTAAGTCTTCAGGTTCCCTGACTTTATTGTGCTGTTCGTACTGCAAGGTGCCAGCAGTAATAATTAAAGCCAAGCCCTCTACTATGGATGCGTTTTAGTCCTTGATTTAATTACCCTTATTAATCAGATGAAAGATGCAGAAAAAAAGTCTTAAAGAGAGTGGATCTGCTGTGCAGCTCACTTATTTGTTTTTAGCTCACAGAGCCAGTGATACTGCACTGTGCTTTTCGGTAGTATATGAACAGATGTGATCATAATGAATTATGAGATGTTTCCAAAAGATAAAGCATTATGCAGGCACTTATTCAGAGCAGGGGGGCCCTTATACATCACAACAAGATGAGGAGAATACACAATTTACTAAAGCTGCTGGGTTGGGAAGTTGGTGTTGCTGGTGAGGGAGCTCTCAGTGGCCTTTCACCATCAATTACTTTTATTTCCTTTAAGGAAGAAGCACAACAACGACAACAAACAAGTCAACAATACCTGCAGAAGAACAGATAAGTAATGACGCTGGACTGTGTTTGAACCGGGTGCATAAAGAGAGCAGAGAGGCGTCCTGAAACCCGGGGAGTGTGGGTTTGTGTTTGAAGGAGCCTTGCAGCTTTGAATTTGTTCTTTGCTTCTCTCCTTCTGAAACAAACAGGACCACACAGCTCACATCCAAGCAAGTATCAGACTGTTTTAAGGTTTAGACCTTCGTGTGTCTTTCTTTTTTTTTAATGCCGCTTCAACTACCAGCCAATTTCAGGGAAATAAGAACAGTGAAGCAAGAGAGACGAGGAAGAGAGAAAAGACAGAGGCAACACTAGTCTGACCCTCACACTCCACTTGTCAGTCAAGCATCTGGTGCGGCCGCTTAGAGGAAGCAGTCTGTCAGATCCTGTTAATTATTCCCTACATCTCTACTCCCCCTTCCCATCTGACAGGCTGACAATGGGGCAGACCAAGAGAAGAAAAGTAGTGAAATGCAATAAGGAGTATGGAGGCTATTGGTATTAATGTCACAGTAAAATGAAAACTTTCATCCAATTAGCCAATTTAGGATTGAACGTTCCATTAAGCCACACTGCTCTTAATACTGAGCTAAATAATTCCTTGTTATCTTAATGGCAATGTTAGTGCTGAAAATGGCATCACAACACTTTTCCCATTCTCTGAGTTCATGCTGATTAAACAGCGCCTATTGACTTTCTTTTCAAGAGTTCAATAGCTACAAGGTTCCTGCACATTTTCCCTTTTAACCCTTTTAGCACTATAATACTCATTTCCTCATTTCCACTCATTTCCTCCCTCTCCCCACACGGCACTCAGTCATTACCGTAGTGCATGTAATAGCACCAGAAAGCCCTGTTTCACAGCTTTCAGGGGCAGTTTTAATGATTAAAATTGCACGAAGTAGCGAGGAGTTACAGTAATTTGAAATACACATGCGCCATGGTGTCACCAGTGATCCCTGTGGTTTTAAAAGGATTAAAGTCGCTTTTTCAGTGTCAAATTTCCAGACTTTTCTGTAGATTATTCAGGTCATATTTGACATACAGACACAAACAGGTCAAAATTCAACTGTTGACATATGTTACATTCCAACTATGAATGCTGCAATGTTGCAAAATCATAGCCAGAACATTGTTGCTCTCTGTACTGTAGCTCATACACTCATCAGTTAACACCAAACCCAGACAAGTTCAATGTACAGCATTTTATTCAAGCTAAAGCAGCGAGCAGCAAGGAAAAGCAATAACATCTCTGCCCAGAGAGGACCAGTACTGCCTGTAATCCTCTAGCATATTGAATAAATAATATTTTATTGTTTAGCCAAGTTTCTTTTATAAATAAGAACTGAAAAGGAGTTGAAAAAAATTCAACAATATGGTGTCTGTGCAGGCTTGTACACTCAGTGTCTATGGAAACGACAATGAATACAGCCGTAAAGGTATGGTTTTGTTACTCAGAAAGTCTATTTACTTCTTCTAACTGCATCAATGCATAACTCAATGTTCAAACAAGCTTAATATTTGATTATCTGTGATGTTATGTATATATGCAATAGCAATATATCGCTACATTTTATTTCAAAGCAAATCTGGTCACAGATGTCTGGATTTGGTACAGTGATCAGGCATTTGGGGCAGAGCTGCTTTGCAGACTGACATAAGGGCACAGAGTCAGTTCTGTCGGACTGATGCATGCCATGCTTCTTGCCTTGCTTTTGATGGCAGCAGACTCGCTCTGGCCCATTCTCTCTAACACAGTAGGGAATATTTTGGGTATTCTGGCTGCCAGCTCATGGGGCCATGAAAAACACTCTTCATGATTAATGCATTTTGAGAAATTCTGAATTATAGATTTTTGAAAACAGAATAGGGCCAATAATCCAGAAACACACAAATTTATCAATACTCTCTGTTCTTTTTTCTGTATCAAATCCAGGAAATTACGCAAATCAGATTCAGTACTTTTCCATTTTGCATAAGAGCCCTGTGGCTGCATCAATTCCACTTTCACTGACCATTTAGTATGAAGCTGGAGTATGGGAGAAAGTCAGTTTAGCATGAAGACTGGAAACAGCAGCTCTGTCCAAGGTAGCCAAACCTTCTTACCAGCACCTATAAAGCTCACTAGGGAACGCGTTAAATCTCATTACTAACATATTACTAAATGTGCATGTTTTCTGGAGACCTTCTGATCAGAACAGCATACAACAGTATCAGTTTGTTACATGTGAAACCCCAGCTGTGTGGTATCTTTGAGGCTGCCATGGAGATGCTCAGCCATTGCTTTGAGTGCTTGTTTTGCTTATAATGTCTTCCAGCATGTAAGAAAAACACCATATTAACATGTTAACAAGGTACAGACGTTTTTTAAATTTTTTTATTGTTTATTGCATAAATGCACACACACCAATAAAGGCGGTGTTGCATTTAGGTGTGTTGTGGTCTAATTAATAATTAGCAAAGCATAATTAGCTGCTAGCATTTGCAGCACAAGGTAACAGGTAGGGCTGAATGGTTCTTAATTCTACAAGAACTAGGCAACATAAACAGTGTGCTGAAAGCGTGTAAATCTGAAGGGGATAGGAAAAAAAAGAGCAGCAAGGAAGCAGCAAGGAAGAAGTCATCCAAATGTAGTTTCTTAAGCCAGTGGTCTCTTGTCATTGTGTCGCCCAAAGGGACTAGAAGGACGTGTGACAAAGACTGAGAGGATAGCTGTTTCCCCCAGAGAGCTGAAAGACAGACTCAGCATGAAATACATCATGTAAGACATCTGTGCAAACATGTAAGACACACCAGTCGGCTTCTTTGTGTGTGTGTTTATCCCCAGCTGTTTGTTTGCATGCATTTGCTGCATAAGCGACGTGCACAGTGTATGTTTGTTGATGTGTTTGTGCATGGATCTAACTATTTGAAAGCATGGTGCGCTTTTAAAAGCAGAAACCACAATATTCTCGTGTTAAATCTGTTAAGAGACCAGAATCAGGCCAAGCCCAGGATGAGCTGATGGCTTATTAATGCACAGGGACCTGGTACCCGACATATTCAGATTGTGCGTTTAGCTTTTTGCCCCATTACGGGCAGTATTAAGCCGAAGGGTGCAGGGCCCATTTCCAAAGAGCCAGCCTGTAATGAGAGATCAGAGGCAAGGTTTTATCATAGGCAATAAAACATGAGAACTGCGTGTCTGTTAATAAGACCCCAAGAGGATTGGAGAGAGGGGTGAAAGGCGTGGGATCCTAGGATCAAAGAAATGTCTGCTAGGAGAGGAGAGGAGAGGAGAGGAGAGGAGAGGAGAGGAGAGGAGAGGAGAGGAGAGGAGAGGAGAGGAGAGGAGAGGAGAGGAGAGGAGAGGAGAAAGGACTGGCAAAGAATGACAGAACGAATGGACAAAAGGTAGTGGAATGAATTGAAATTGGATACAAAGAAAAATCACATGAGAAAAATTACAATAAGATGGTAGATTTTGGGAAAAAAAACAGTCTTTTTCCATTCTTTCTTACATTTATGTGCTTTATTCAGCTTCTATTCAGCAATCGTCTTTGTCCAGTTGATAAGTGCGACGCCCCTATAACACACTGCCTGTTCCATGTTATTCTAACATTATCCATTGGCATGTCTTTTTCATACTGATGCTGTTCTTCCGAGAATGTGCAATTAAAACATGCAAAATTATGATTTTACATGTTTTTTCTAGAGCTACCTTTACACCTCAGGCACACTAGTGTGACATGGAACTGGATATGGGAAACTGGATTACATTCATATCTGACAATAAAATGCATTTATCTGCATCATTAAAAATATTTTTTTCTGTACTGTGCCTCTCACTTGTAATGATATTTACTAAATAGAGGCTATCTTACACAGTATGCTCTATGTTGCAAATAACACATACTTCTCTGACACAATGCAAACTAAAACTGTTTTATTAAATTAGGTGAACTGTTATTTTAGATGTAATAGTATTTTATGCAAGCAAAAGAAAAGAACACAGTGTAAAAATATTCCATTACAACTTAAAGTCTTCCACTTTTATACCTCAACTACACTGCTAATTAATGTTCACTTAAGCAGCATATTTTGTTGCTGTTATTTTTATGACAAGCTAATTTTATCAAATGTGCTGTTGAGTAAATTAATCTGTAGCAATGCATTTGATGTATTTTATTAGTTACTTTTGTGCAGAATAACGATTAGTAACTATTGCTTTTAAATAATCTCTCACAAAATCACAAAAAGTAATGGAGTACAAAAGTAGCAGCAAATCAAAATAGTCAAATACTCACAGAAATGTGTAGTTGCTATCCACTGCTGGCTGACACATATATCAAATGATTTTAAAAATGTGATATTTTGTGATGTCAGACAGAGATTTATCTTTCATTTAAACATTTTTTTGTCTGTATTTTTCCATATCAAATATTACACGGATATATAAGACCCAGAAAAGATGCAGTACCACTTTAGTAACTGGAAACCCTGTAAAAAGTCCTTTTTCATCTCTCTACAGGGAGGTCAGAAATGAAAACATGACTGTGGAGCAGCTGCACTTGATGTGACAGGAGCCTTCCCAATTTATTTTGATTGGCCTTGCTTTATGCAAGCCTCGGGTAGATTTCCCATGAGCAACTGTGCATTCTCGCTAAGACTGGGAAATTCAAAATATGTGATGCCTACAAGCAGAAAGTAGAAATGAAAGCAAACTATCATCAGAGCGGATATATCTATTGGGTTTCCCCCTCTACGTGTCCTGAAAGGGTCACCGTGATATATTTGTTTGAAGATGCTGATAAAAGTCAGTTTAATCATCTTTACCTTTCAGTGTATACTGATTTCATATTTAGATGTCTATACTGGCGTTAAAGAAATCTCCACGGCAGCAATACATGCATCTAACCAGAGTGTCAATTAAGGCTTTTCTCAACAGCTGATAGATCCTTAGAGCTTGTTTTAAAATGGAGGGCAATTAGCCTGGTGAGCACTTAATTGAAGATCTTTAAAATTTCTTCAGCAAAAGCTAATTCAGTCTGTAAGATGGACTAATGAGTCTAACTAGATTTATAATTGACTTCAACACGCGTGGTATACATTGTGCAGAGGTGTGGACTTCACCACTGCCCTGCTGTCTGTATCAGTTATCACAGCTCTCGTTGAATGGCGTCTATATAAAAAGGCACAAACCATCTGATCAGTGTGAGCAGTAAATAGATGCAGACTAACGGACACTGAAAACTGTGGTTTCCCTGACAACCCAAATCATCTTTAAGTCAAACAAACTGGCATGGTTTATGAATTCACACCGGTGTTTTTGATAAAATACCAGGCTGCAGATGTAGATGGGCAATTAATGCTGAACATTTAAAGAACATATAGAACCGAGCTGTCACTTTTAGATGCAAAGTGTTGATTTCCTTAAAGAGACCCTGCTGAATGAGAGCAAATCTTTGAGAGGAAATCTACCAGGAATGTCCAGGGGTGCCAGATGATTAAAGAAACGATCCCATTACCAGAAGATGACATGGGTCTATCATTACTAATGCCCAGACTTTTTCACTGAACTGGGCCTCGGGGGGTTAGAAACAACATTTCTGCAACAGATGACAGTCTTCCACCCACAGTAGCCATGGACCACGCAAACAAATTCAAGTATAAAGAGAACTCTTGCATGCCCATATGTACAAACATGCTTGCTTCTTATAAACAACCTCAAAATTAACCAAAACTCCAGTTAGTTCTGTAGCCCTGACCACTTTTCTTCCTTCCTTCCCACTGCTGTTTTAGACCGCACACTGGACCAAAAAAAAACCCAAAACTGTCTTACATTTCTTTGGTACAATATCCATACATTGTGTAAATTATGAATATTTTGCTCTTTAAAAACACTGGGCAACATTAGTATGTTAAGCATGGTGAGATGACACATTTTGTGACTCTGCAATATATAAATAAAACTGAATTACTGAATTAAATTGAATTGAATGCTCTTATCATATCATATCTTAATTACAGACCAAGTGATGACCAAGCTCAAACAAGACCAAGACTTTGAATGGTTGAGTTAAAATCTCCTGACGTTATTCACTAGGAGTAATATAGACCTCTAAGTTGAAGGGGATACATTGTCTCTGCAAACCTGTTGAGCTGTGTGTTAGTAATGTCACTGAATGAAGTTGTACAATTACAGTAGCCCAAACTATATGCGATGAATTGTCGCAGGAATCTACATGCATTCAGTCAGGAATGTAGAAAATGTATAAATATGTTTTTATGTTTGATTCTGATTTGCTGTCAAGTCTGCAGCAATAACCATGCTTTTTGTGGTAATACACTGACTGACGTAGGGAACACACACAATCAATGTGTTTTGTGTGGAAAAACAGAGGTCAAACGCCCCCATTTACTGACATGTGCACAAAGCCTGATGAAGAAAACCTGGGCTCACAAAGAAAGTCAATAACCACCATTGTGCTGCTTAATATCTCTGATTGGGGGTTAAAGCTTTGTTGAGCTATCTAACACAAAGAAAGGCTGGCCATGTGGAACACGCTTCATAGTGCACTCCTTAGGACCAGATCAGTGTGAGTCCCGAAATGCATTACACACTTAGTTAAAGGTAGTTAAACTGTTTGTATAGCTAGTATTCCCTAAATGTCTTTGGGTGAGGGGAAAAGGAGATTACGGGGGACTGTTCTTGCAAGCCTGTCTTACCTTTCCTCATTCTTACTTTCTAAGTACCAGTAAAAAATTGACATGGTCCAAGCCATGTGACTAAGTGTTGCATTTCAGAACTGACATACTGCTTTGTGTTTTCTTTTGGATGCTGTTTTGCAAATGAATTCTAGTATTCAGCTTTTTGATTTTTGTTTTTAGGTTGGGCTGACTCTTCCAAGACAGTCATGGCTTCTCTAGTCGTCGGCAGGTGAGGGTGTTGTAGAAAAAGTGACAGCCATTAAAAGTAACTAAACTTTCAATGCAGAAACGAGTCAAGTTATTAGCTGCATTTGAATCAGGATGCCTTCCATCCTATCAGAATAATATTAACATTATATAAATCAGACAAATGGCAGGCAATTGAGTGATATCCCCACCGTTGCGGTCACGAAATAAAACCCTGGGTTTGCGGTCAATTCTGCAATGAAACAAAGACCTTCAAAAAGTGGCTTTGATCTTAAGACTGATCTTAAGTAAGTTACTAATCTTAGTAAGGTCATCAGTCTGTGCAAAAAAGGCTTAGCTATATCAGAAAAAAAGGCAGATTCATTATACATGTGATTGGTGTGAAGTAAGAACATACTTTCCTTATAAATAAGCTTTTTATTTTACCCAACTTAGATAAACGTGTTTCACCTGAGGAGATCCTGTAAATCGAAGTGCTGTAGAGCAATGAGACAAATAACCTTCGTAGACTGGCTGCTGGCATAAACAGTCTCCACTGCAGCCTCCATTTTGAATATTCAATAAATTGACAATGTTGGATATTTACCCATTTTTAAAGACATGTTGTCTTGACTGCTGCAATGCTAGAGGAATATCCCATCGCATGGCAGGTCTTAGATTGTTATGTGTCTCTTCAAAATACAGCTTTTGTAGTGACCTCTTGTCTTACATAAATATAAGGTTAACTTTTACCATTTTCTTCCACTGACATTTACACCTGCATTGACAAACAACATTACATTAAAAATAGGGTGCTCTGGTAGCTCAACTGGTTGAGCGGGTGACCCATGAACAGGGGCTATAGTCTCTGATGCAGTGGCCATGGTTCAAGTCTGACCCATGGCCATTTGCTGCAGGTCTTTTCCTGTCTTTCTCCACTGTCCACTACAATAAAGGCCAAAAAAAAAAAAAATCACGTTAAAAATAATAGGTAGTCTTTAGGGAAAATTGAGATTTCAATGACTAGAAAGTGGTTATTTAATTTAAAGTCACCTTAGTTTAGTATTAACTTGAAAAAGCTACGAATCAGCAGATAAATGACCATCTTTTCTTGTGATTGCTTTTCTGCATGGATTTTATGTCAGTGGGAACTTGAAATTCATAAACAAGCCTGACTCCTCTGCCCACGTCAATCTGGAAGGCAAACTCTGTGCTGTTCTCACTTCCTATCTTGTGTGTCCTTAATGAAGCAGGATTGATAGCACGCCAGCGGAAACACGGCTCACCTCATCAGCAACCAGCCAGGGGAGGGACGCCCTCCAATAAATAGTGCAGTAAACACACAATTAAGGGCCCACATATCACTGCTCCGTTATTACATCCTACCAATTAAGCATCAGGGGCAACCTCCTCATTTGTATTGCTTTACGCCTGTAATCAGTAATTTAGTAATGATGTGCTGAGTCTCTGCTGCAGGCTTAATAACCAGTGAGAGGGTGAAAGTGGGAGGTGGTGATAGTGAAACGTTTGTCTGTTTCAAGTGCAGCAAAATTGTAAGGTGGAGACTTATGTGTGTTGAGCCTTTCCTCTGTCTTCTGCAAGAAACACTAAGTTTCTTTATGTTAAAAAAAAGAAAAGTATAACATCCACTGACTTCTGTTCTGATTGTCCGCATGCTCCTGAATAGTTAATGAACTAATAATACATTTCAATGATTCTCTGCTATACAGGCCAACATAAGCATGGAGCCAGCATGTTCATGTACTCTGACACTCACTTTAACATTGACAACTCTTCAAGCTTCATGCCTTTTTTCATTAAGCTGATCTCAAGGGCTGAAGGTGGCATCAGAATGAAAGATGAATTGGAGATCAGTGAGTGTGCATTCATAATCTGTTTCTAGCATGACAGAGATGTAGATTTTCACCAGAAACCTTTCGATGGATGTGAACATGCCTGGCATCAACTGCTGTCTGAGCTTCATGGCTTTTAAATGTTTATGTTTGACTGCCATCTAGTGTAGGAAATTGGAAAGTGGATGGCTGATGTCCAGACACACAAGTTTTCATGCAAGAGTTCCAGAAAAGCTCAAGGACTTGAGGCAGGAAGTACTGTTTTGGTATAAATTAGGTTCTGTAAGTCCAAACACCTCTTAAACCTGGAGGCAACTGCTATTAAATTTTGCACAACCCCTCTGCCACCTTCATAAAAACACTAAATCAGGAAATATCTTTAGCAAGAATGGTGTTCATCCCTCCAGTAGGGTTCCAGAGACTTGGAGAATCAATGCCAAGGTGCCTTGAAGTTGGTCCAGTGGGATGTGGTTGCCCAGCACCTTAATCAGACACTTTGGCTTCATTTCCCTTAACCTCAAGGTCCATATTGTCCCTTTGGGGCCACTGCCCATTCCCATGAGCCTGATGGGAAAGTTCATTAAGCTAATGCATAATGTTACAGTCCTGGAATCCTCGAGGAGTGACTTGGAGAGCATTTAGATAATATAGCGTTAATGATATGGCCACTCCATTGAAGATGTTGCAACATCCAAAACAACGCCCACCCATACACCTTAAGCAGTTGTACCGATAAATGCAAGATCAGCTTAAACGCTGGGACACCACAGTTTCCCAAGTGAGTAAAGTTTCTTTTCACCAATGCTGGCGGCATTTAAAAATCAAAGGTGCAGAAGTTTTTCTGACAAGGCAGGGGGCTTTTATTATACTCTGTGGATTTCAATTTTTCTCCCAGAGTAATATAATTGTCTATGAATATGAGTTATGAAAAATAATGCCCCTCTGTACAGGCCCCTCTGGGCACAGTGTGCAAAGTCACAGACAGATATTTAGGTTGTCCTCTCCCTACTCTCACCAAATTGCTGTAATGTTTTCTCTGCCTGTGCCGGCTCTATTCATCATGTACAGTAGCGGCACTATTGCTGTCAGCATTTCATTGTCTATAAAAGTATGATTCAGTAGATCTACCTTTGTAGATAAAGTGTTTTCCTGTCTGTATTAAGAGGAACATTTATATCAGTTTTACACCAGAAAACTCTGACAAATGAATCAACTTGTGATTAGCTCCTTTGTAATGTTGTCAAAGTTCAGCGGGTTTTCTTCAGGATCCTTCAAGTCAGATTGATAAATTGTTTTACATAATATTTCAGATTGTCAATGTTTTATTAAGAAAACTCAAGGTTCAAATTGTAATTCTGGGTTCTAACCACAAACCATGTTGTCTTGGAAACTGAAGTTAAGCTGATAGATACAGACACCACTAAAATCATATTATGTTGCTAGACTTGTTTGAAGTTTTTGGAAGAAGAAACAAATTTGCTATCTCTACTTGAATAACAAAAACATTTGCTCCTATTAAAAGTTTCGTTGTTATTAAAACGAAAATAATAAAATGAATGCTGTAATAAAATCATTGTAGTATAACTGTAATTATAGTGTGCTCACCTACACCAATCAGCCACAATATTAAAACCACTGTATAACATCTTGTTGATCATCTTGTTACAACCCAATGTCCTCCTGGAGACACTGGGTTCAAGCATTCGTGTGGATGTTACTTTGACACACACCACCAACCTAAACATTGTCGAGGGTAACAAAACCCACAGCAATGTCACTTTTGAATGCACAACAAAGAGTCCAAGGCATTGACTTGACTTCCATATTCTCCAGGTCCCAACCTGAAACAAGTCTGACCTACAGAAGCACAACCCTAACAAACCACAGGGATAAAAAGATGGAGACCCCAAAGAGAAAGAACGGCTTTGGTAGTATAAGGGGGACCTACTATTACTATAGTGGGGCAGGTAATGTTTATGTTAAGGCTGATCAGATTATTTTTCCTTGCTAGATTGTATGAGTTAGAACCCCAAGGTGTCTCTTCATGTTTACAGTATTCCTGCCAAAAATATACCAGAATGAAACATAACTGAACTGGCTAACCTCGTCATCATCCACCCACTTTGTAGCAGACAGTGCTCATGGGAATTCAAATAAACACAGTGACTGCCATCAGGTTCATGGCTGAATAATCTGACAACAATGAAAAATCTATACATCAGTAAAGCGCCAGAATGACAGCCTCAGTTAACAATTAACTACGAAAATGAAAGGAAGGAACGGAGGAATATATGAATTCATGAATAATGCATCAGAACCATCCCCACTTAATAACATTTTTAAAATCCTTTGTGTTTTACTCTGGTGAGGGTGTCAGGGATAATTTGATTGATTGATTGCATATGTATATACTAAAGATATTTTTAAAAACTGTATAGTCACATGTCTATTTGGCTACAGATTGGATGACATATATATCAGTCATTTTTGTCATTTTCCTCTACCACTTTATCAAACCAAACATGTCAATACAAAAAACTAATTTCCTGCAATGCTGCCTTTACTCTTATCGTCTATCCATTCCTTATCCAAGCATTCATGCTCAGTCCTGCCAGAAAATAGAGAGAACGCACCTAACGTGGTTGCACCCATTGGAACAGCACTGTTGGGGACATCTACTGGATGGAAATCATCATTCTGATGCACAGGTGTGGCTTTTTTTCATACATGATGGGCTAGCACAGGGGTAACCAACCTTTATGAACCTGAGAGCAACTTCAAGGGTACTGAGTAGTACAAAAGGTGCCTTGTTTGATACAAACTTCCTCAATAGCAAACTTGTGCCATCATCTTTAAACAATAATAATGAAAATAGTATGTAAAAAGACTGTCTGATCCCATTTATGTTAATTATTCCTTACAATAATAACGATTTCCACAACAATGACGGTAGGAAATACACACACACACACACACACACACACACACACACACACACACACACACACACACACATATATATGGAAATCTTTTCCAATATTTAAAAGTCAGAGGTATCTTATCTCTGAAACTTTGGTAAATATCTTTCTTGGCAGTTTTGTATGAATCAGCATATTTGCAGCATTTTGTTCAAAATCACACCAGTTACATTTCTGTGCAAATTGTCACTACTAACATTTTTAGGAAATCATTAACTGTCATCAAATCATGCTTCATTTGTGCAAACCACTACCTTTGTAACATTTTTGAACAATTCATGAACTCTGTCCCATGTTTGTACAAATTATCAGTTACGTAAGAAAAAAAAATCAACTCTCACATTTTGAAATGAATCCTGTCACATTATAGTACTAATCACCAGCATTTTTCACCAGCATTGCAACATTTTTAACAGATCGTAACAACAAATCATTACATGTTTTCAACAAATTATTTTTCACATTTTTGTGTAATGGCACGGTGTTTTGAATGACAACATATGTTACCTCTTTCTTTGTCTGTAAATGTGTGTTAGTGGGAAGCCTGGCATTGCAGAGCTTATCATGTCTTACCTTTACCTTACAGCTCACAGTTCAGATGGTTCAGTTTCCCAGTGATGTCCATTAAAAATGCGAGAGCAAGAATCCACTCAGTGTCCTCAAGCAGCGAGCTGTCTTCCCCTTTGGATCGCATCAACTCTTTGATTTCGGCCAACAGTGACAAAAAACGCTGCAAAACTGTTCCCCTGCTGATCCATGGGGTTTCTGTGTGTAGTAACAGGTCACCACGTGCAGCTGACAGCTCCTCCAGCAGCACCTTCAATGTCCTGGTTGTTTGGCTTTGAAGCCATTTATGATCTTTATGACAGGAGTCATCACATGATCAAATCCGGCCACTTTTGTACATACATATGTCCTGCTGGTGAATGATACAGTGGTAATGTAGGAATGTTGGGAAGTCTGGATCACCTCTGCATCGTACAATGAATCCTGCGTGGCGACCCGTCATGGAGGGAGTCAGGTGTTCCAGTTTAACTGGTGATCAGGTTAATTGGCGATAGTTTCCGTCTCCAGATGTTTCGTCCGCAGATTCGTCGCGGTCAGACCTGGATTTACGTGAAATAAAGATACTAGATAAAGAAGACCTCGCCGAAAAACGCCGGCATCACTACTTAATAAAATCTATATTCATGTAAATATCATCTACAGACAGTAAAAAGAAACGTGCGGGCCGAAATAAAAAACACGTATTTTTCAAGTACGGTGAGAGGATTCGAACCCACGTAATCCAGCGATAAAATTACGAGACCACCGTCGTTTTACTCATTGTGCTACCAGTTAGCTGGACAAGCATTCTGCTTCATCCACATAGATCACTGTCATCCTGTCAGGTGTTTAACACCTGGTGATTGTTCAGGAAACACGTCCATGTCAACTGGGGATAATCACAACTTAACACAAGCTTCCTGGTTAAGAACGAGTCAGACAACTATTTATTGTCTCACCAAGAAAACCCACAACATGAAAGCACGTCCACTGCTGTGTTGTGTGTTAGTTTGTGTGTTCAGTGGAACTGTTGCAGCGGTTGTGCAAATTGCAGACGGACCCTGTTCACTCCATAGACACCAATGTTATTCCTGTAGCTTGAAAGACAGCTACTTTTGATAAAACTGGGCTTGTAGCACATTGTCTGCCTTGCAACAATGGGAAAGAGGCACCGTTTATGTTTTGACAACCTATATCTAACGAGTTATTGATGCTGGAAGCCCGAATCTGTGAATATCTTTCCAACTTTACTGAACTTGGGGCCACTACCACCTAAGGAGTGATATATTTAATTCTGAAAAAAGCATTTAGCCATACTTACAGCTTTAAGTGCTTTATTAACACGGAACTAAAAATTTTGTATTGTTTTATTATCACAGGTTCTGTCTGAAAAGAGGTGGCATCATTTTAAACAGTGAAATCAAACTAATAAAATGTAATGACCAACCAGTGAGCAATACTGGATTCTGCAAAAACATAAACAACTTTTTTTTTTAAAAAAATCTAAATCTTATCTTAACACAGTTAATGTATTGACTTATTTTTGTGTGTATGCATGTATTTATTGATGTATTTAGTACTGTTAACATATCAGAGTTCTGAGTGAGTTTTTCTTAAGATAGGCAAAGGCCACTTATTGATTACATATAGGCTCTTAAATGTTTATTAAAAACTGAAAAGCATTAAAAAAAAACAACTTAGGCATTTATTGAGTCACTAAAATACTGTAGAGTACAGACCACATCAGCATGATTATAAGCATCCTCTGGTAAATTAACAACCAGATACTGATGTCTCTCACCATATGGACTTCAGGAGATGATTAGATGATGATAAACTGTGATCTACTGGTTGGGTTCTCTCTGTTCTCATGTTTCTTACATGTTTGTCCCCTGACAGCTGGGTCCTAATGTTTTTTGAGCAACACACCATACTATGATGTTTTTACAATGATGGTTCTACTATGGAACCAGTTTGACATGTTCAGGTGTTCTTTGTGTGAAAACTCAGAGATTTCAGGTATCAGAAGGTGGTTTTCAACTTTCTTTGTTAACTTTCTGCTTCAACTTTAAACTAAATTTCCTTCACTAAGCCAGCCCTCTGGACTCCCAGTAAGCTGTGTTCCTATTGGCTGTCCAGGTGGTTGCTTGGTGTTATTAGGAACACCTGAGCAGCTCAGTGTTATCAGGAACACCTGAGCAGCTCAGTGTCTTCCTGCTTTATTTAGCTGCAGACAAACATTTCCTCTGCTTCTCTTCACCACTGAACTGGGTTTGGCTCCATTGCTTTAGTTTGTTCTTTAGGCGTTGGCTTGCAGCTTCCAGCAGTAAAATCGTCTTTAATGTGTTTCTTGGTGTGTTTTAGGGCTTTGTACTGGATAGTTGTTTTGGTAAAGGTGGTTCTTTAGCCACAGTTAGCTTATGGTGCTAATGTGTGCAGTGATTAGTGGATTTGGTACAGTTGAGTTGTGTCTTTATCTTGGCTGTAGTGAGTCTTTAGAGGTTTTTGGTCAGACACATTCTGTGTTCTTGTTTGAGAACCGATGTTGATTGTCCAGAAGGTAAGAGTTCCTGTCCTGATTCTCTGTTCTCAGAGGTTCTCTGGTAGGCTGCAGGAGACTTTAGAGTTTGGGTTGTGCTAGTTTGGTTTTTGTACGGTTTAATTTGGACGACTATCTTGAGGCCCCTCCATGTGGTTTAGTGAGGTTTTCTGCAACAGTTCTACAAAGCAACCTGCAGCAGAAGAGACTTTGAGAGTTTTTAGGAAGTTCTGGAGACCAGACTTTAGAGCAGCAGAAACATTTGTCAGTAGTTTGAGCAGGAGAAGGTGAGCTTCAGAGTAGAAATGAGATGGAAACGTTCTTGACCTGTGTGGTGAGGTCCTGTACCAAGAGTTTGAGCAGGTTGTGAAGAATCTGTAGTTCTTTGGTCTGAAAGCACAAGAAGGGTCGACTCATTAAAGGAGAAAACAGGAGATATTGTTGGTTCTTCTGTCGCTCTGCAGTTTCCTTAGACTGAATATCAAGTTTATATTTTAAATGATTTCCCATGTGAGCCCAAGAAAACTTCAATAAACTCCCTCCATCCCCTGGACACAACATATTTTATTACCATGTTAAATGTTTTTTGTTTTTTTTTTTTTTTAATGTTTTTGAGTTTTAATCATAGTTTTTTCTCTTTGCTTGTTTAGTTTTGTCATCTGTGTAAAAGGTGCTAAACAAATAAAGTTGAATTGATAAACTGAATAACTGACTAACTCATGATTGTGACAACAGAAGTATTTTCATGGTGATTTAAGGGTTTATTTCATTTTTAAGGTTGGGGTTAAAATCTTGACAGAAAAAGAAGATTAAAGAAATAAACTACATAACAAAAAGCAATTAAATCAAACAAAAAAAAAAATAATACAATAAAACTTTTAAAAAATGTTATTATTAAAAAGATTTAAGAAATTTAAGATGTAATTTTCTAATTAAACATTTAATTTTTTTATTAAATGTTTTGTCTTTTTAAAGGTTTAATAATCTAATTAAATGTTTTGCATTTTTTAAAAATGTTTAATATTCTTTAATTTTATTTTTTAAATGTTTAATTATGGAAAATATTTTATCTGTAATTTTTAATATTTGTATTTTAAAAATTTTGTTTAATTTCATAATGACATGTATTGTATGTTGTTGAATTATCTAATTCAATATTTTGTCTGTTTAATAGAGTTAAACATTAAATACAATTAAATTATATGTACGTATACCACCTTTTAATGTTTAGTTTTCTTTTTAAATGCTTCATTGTATTTTCTGTTTAATTCCTATTTGAAGTTTTATTGTCTTTAAGATGTAATTTTCTAATTAAACATTTAATTTTTTAATTAAATGTTTTGTCTTTTTAAGGGTTTAATAATCTGATTAAATATTTTGCATTTTCAAAAATGTTTAACATTCTTCTTGTTTAATTGTATTTTTTAAATGTTTAATGATGGAAAATACTTTATCTGTAATTTCTAATATTTGTATTTTAAAAATTTTGTTTAATTTCATAATGACATGTATTGTATGTTGTTGAATTATCTCATTCCATATTTTGTCTGTTTAATGGAGTTAAACATTAAATTACATTACATTACATTAAACAGACAAAATATGGAATGAGATAATTCAACAACATACAATACATGTCATTATGAAATTAAACAAAATTTTTAAAATACAAATATTAGAAATTACAGATAAAGTATTTTCCATCATTAAACATTTAAAAAATACAATTAAACAAGAAGAATGTTAAACATTTTTGAAAATGCAAAATATTTAATCAGATTATTAAACCCTTAAAAAGACAAAACATGGGTGCCCGTATAGCTCAACGGGTTAAGCGGGTGATCCATGTACAGGGGCTGGTCCCTGACGCAGCGTCCCGGGTTCGAGTCTCGCTAGTGGCCCTTTGCTGCAAGTCTTCCCCCGACTCTTCTCCCCTGTTTCTTGTCTGGCTCTCACAACACCAATCCAATAAAAAGACAAAACATTTAATTAAAAAATTTAATGTGTAATTAGAAAATTATATCTTAAAGACAATAAAAGTTCAAATAGGAATTACACAGAAAATACAATGAAGGATTTAAAAAGAAAATTAAACATTAAAAGGTGGTAAAACATTTAAAAAGAAAAACCTTAAAGATTTAATGGAAACATTAACAGACTGTCTGAAGGTTCAAACTAACAGAGAACTACTCAAGAACTTTTAAGATTTCAGTCCTCAGACTGTCTGAAGGTTCAAACTAACAGAGAAGTACTCAGGAACTTAGAAGATATCAGTCCTTGGACTGTCTGGAAGTTCAATCTAACAGAGAACTACTGTGGGACTTAGAAAATTTCAGGCCTCAGACTGTGTGAAAGCTCAGGTCCTGAGGACTCGGGAGGTCTGGAGGCTTTGAAAGTCTTGGAATTGAGGGTTCAACCCTCCAGCACAAAGGCTGAAGTCCAACCTCCTGAGAAAAACGATCGAGTCGAGACTCAAGTTAAAAAAACTCGAAAATGGCAAAAAAAATAGATGATAAATGTGCAAAAAAATAAACAAATAAATAAGTATCTGAGCCAGTAGCTCAGGGGGTAAGAAGAGAGATTACCAAGTGGAAGGTAGTAGGTTCAAGACCCACCACTGGCACTTTTCTTTCTTTGTCTTTGTCAGGATTTTGATAAAATTTAAGAAGGGTCTGGTCTTGAACCAGCGACCTGCAGCTCTACAGATAAACCCTTAACTCACTGAGCTACAGATCAGAGGAAAAGAAGTAATTTCGTCGTCCCTTTGGCATCGTAGTTAATAAAGTGACCACATGGGTGGAGCCAAGGCGGAGTCTGGGTAGAGAGTAGGCGGGGAGGTGGGTGGCGGCCTCCCCCCTCTACAGACCTGACCGTGAACACTGTCGACACCCACCTGAGGGAGACGCTGCCTAAGATCTCAAGGCTGCTTGGTCGTGGTCTTTCTGGCACGTACTCTTCCAAGATGAGCCGGGAAGTTTAACACTGATGGAATGACACCAGGTCTAAGCCGACAAACTTCCAATTCCTCCTCAACCCATAGTCTCTGGGAAACCTACATGGAGTAAGAAAAGTAGACAGAGAAGTAATTAAGTCTGTAGACAACATATTAAAAAGAAATCATGCTAATAAATTAAGTACAAATAACCAAATTCGCCAATATACTGGAGACCAGTATTGTTATTGTTATTCTCATCTGGCTTCTCATTTAACAGCCATCATTCTGGGTAAACATGATGTATGATGTACCTCATACAGAGGAGGAGCCAGTCAAAAATGTGATCCTATGTTGTCGTCAATGTCAGTCTGTTTGAGGCAAAAGCACTAGGGATAGTTTCTTTGAAGTTAGTTGACAGATCCAACGAAAAGCCATCTTTTTTTACTGTATATATTTCACACAGCTGTACATATCTGAGTGTTGCTGCAAAAGACCAGTGTCTAAAATCAGACATGAGAATGACAGTATAGTAAGTAAAGGCTCAACACTAAGTAATGGTATTATACTTAGATGCCCTTCTAACCACTGTGTGTGTTGTCTGACTTAGATTTTTTTTTTAAAATCTAGTCGGGGTTCATATGCAAAATTTAGAACATATTGTATAATTTATTATAGTTATCTGAAGGGCAGGTTGTATGATCCTTCTAAAGTCTCTGTTATTCTTACTTCTACTTTGGAATGACTCACTAATATATATACTTAACGTCATCTAATCTACCCAGAAAGAGTTTTCTTATAGTCATCTATTCCATAAAACCTTTGGCATATCAGCCATTAAAAGGGACAAGTTTACTTTCACAGAGGAAAACATCAACCAAAAATTTGTTCACATTTGTTCTTGGTTTTATGGTGCAAACTGTATGAATTTTTGACTTACCCAGGGTTAAATATATGTGGATTTAATCTATGAAAGTGGATGACACTTACACATAGTTTAAAGAGGCATACTCATGCAATAAAGAAATATTTATCGCACCGCTTTGCTGTTTGTTGAATTACATTACATTAGCTTGCAACTTGTGTGGGCATCAGGATGTGAAACAACATGGACAGATGTCTGTTGATGATCCCCACTGAAATAGTTTGTAGTGTCTGACATTCAAACTGACAGGGACATTTTATTCCAGGCAACTACGACCTGAAGACTGAGTTTTAAAAGTCACACGGCATGATATATTATGGTCGTTCTATTCTATGGGGCAATATTTAGTCCTCCATAAAGTGAGGGTTGAATGTAATACTATTTGTGCCTATTGCAGATGTAAATGCAAATCAATTATTATGTTTTGTATTGTTTTGCTTGTTGTTTATTGTGCTAATTTGCCTGTAACAAACAGAGTTGTGAAATTTTAGCACACAGACACTCACCGATAGTCTTTACACTGATTTTATGCCCAACTCAGCTGGTGGGTGATTTAGAAAGCACAATATACTGCAAATGTGTTTTCAGGATAACATTTATACATTTCATCTGTTTGGCACTGCAGTGTAGTTCTTTAACCAAGCCAAATTCAATTTTAGTTGTACCTTATTCTATTTTAAGTAGTATATCTTAAGTTAAATCATACTGAATATGTTATTAATGTGAATCTTGCACTGTGCCAGAACCATTTATTTCTTTGTGAGGTAGATTGGCATATATCTGCCCTTTCTCTTCCAGCAGTATGTTTCTCCCACAATTCAGTGGAAATAACAGCACAAACTCCACCATGTAAGGCTGAAGCTTGACTTTGACTAATATCTGATACCACACAGTGAGGTAAGTCTGTCTATATACCATAAAAGACTTAAAGGTTAGTATCATCAGTTTTTAAGTTTCGAACTATGAGTTGAATCACGGTGGCACAAAGGAACTTTTAATGTCTTTTGTGCATGGTTTCCAGTGTTTCTAACGGAATATTAATGTGAAAAAGACCTGTTAAATTCATCTAAAGTCCATTAAATGACCCTTGACTGATTAAATTAAATTGCTCCCTTTGAACAGTAAAGGCAGGCAGATTAATTTAGTAAATTAAATTAAATCATATTCATCAAAGGTAATCAATTCTTTTTCTTATGATGTGTCAAAGACCATAAGTCATTAAAGGATAAGTCTGGTCTGGTCTTATTTTCTGTTTCTTTTTTTTCTTTTTTGTGTCAACAAATCTCATGAAAAGCCAACAATGAATTCACTCTACTAATAGCACTGTCTGTTTCCAAAACCTATTTTCTTCTTCTTACTAAAAGCATGCTTATTCTTCTGTGTCATAGAGCTCCATTGTTGTCCAAAATGTATTAAAAATTCATCATTGGGCCACACTGTTGTACTGTGAGACATGCTTCTTTGTTACGATGAACATTGGCAGTGTAGTCTATGCGGTGCTTATTGCACATGCAAAGGCCTGGTATCATAAAATACTCTTTGACTTTCTCCATCTGTGCCGGAAAAAAGTCCTGCACAAATGTACTTCTGACGCCTGTAACATTTGTTACAAACTTTGGTTGGTTCTTGATTTGTTGATGAGATTAAAAATATAGATTAAAACACCATCTTTATATTATTTAAGAGTTATGCCTGTCAGGCTGGCTGCTGCCAGGCCTAGTTAAGTGCCCTCCCCTCTCCTTCCTCCTGCCTTTTAAGGCAGCCCAGCAACACAGGAGAGGAAGCAACAGGTGTTCCCTATCACCTATAATCAGCCAGCCCTGGGTAGTGCAACCAACCAAGCTCCATCTGGTTCACTATATAACCAGACACGACCCAGCTCTCAGTGCCGGAGCGTAAAAAAGAAAGATCTGAAGTCATGTTCCTTCTGGACCCACGGCGTTCCTGCCGATTGTGCCGTCAGCACCGAACCCTGGACCCTCCGAGCGAGGAAACACTCACCCGAGCCAACCCCCTCCTCCTGTTGTCCTTCCCCACTCACCGGTTGCTGCTCCAAACCCTGGCTGTCACCGCTGAGAGCCAGTTCGGAGCATCCCCAGCGTACTTCGTGAGTTTGTTGTTTTGTATTAGTTATAGTTCTGTTAAGGAAACACTGTGTTAGAAAAGACCTGAATTGTAGTTACCTCTCGCTATCATTGTAGGGAGAGCCTCGTGTTTAGTTGTTTTTACCCCAGAGCATTCCTAGTTTTACTCGTGTTTAGTTGGGTTATAGTATTGCTCTGGTTTGAAGAGGCACCATAGTGGTGAGGACTTCTGTCGTGGTCACCCGTTTCGCTACCCCAGTGTTAGTCCTGATTTCTGTTTGTTGTCCCTGAAAAACGTTGTTAATAAACCGGAGTTGCATTCTAAATACCGACTGTTCATTTCCTGCGCCTGAGCTCACATCGAACCTCCGTGACAATGCCGATTGCATCTTAAAGGAAATCATGTTTTCATTTACTTTTTCACTCCCACTCTGTTTCCCCCACATGTCTTGCCACAACATTTCTGCCAAAACAATCTGATATGGCTGCTAATTTCTGGTTTGGCCTGGAACAACAGAATATCAACAAGGGGCTGTCGCCAGGATGTCTGCACTGCAAGGAAACCATCTCACAGGGAGACATCAATTCTAGTTAGTTTTTTTTTTAAACACACTGATAACAATTTGTCAAGGAGAAACTAAAGTTGAGAGGAGTTGTGTCTGCATGGAAAATGTTTCAAATTGGAGTGCATGTTACTGGCATTCTTCAAAGATGCTTCTTCAAGATGTGTGTGACAGTGGAAGAGAAGAAGTAGGGGGTGTTGCTGCTCCTGCCTCTGATAAGAAATAACTGTTAGTGACATGCTGACCGGTGATGCTGCGAAGCGATGATGTGCTGATCGGACACACAAAGACATGAGCTTGTAGAAAACCACACACATACAAGCCTTTGTCAGCTGTGAAATCTCATCTCCCTCTGATCTGAGGAAAGCGTCCTCTCCTCCTCCGGGCCAGACAATAAACAAAAATCACTAAATGCTGCACTGATAACAACAAACAGATGACGCATCTGAGAGACCAAACCAACATCTACACCATTATTCACGCTCTCCGTTCTAAATCAGACCTTTTATTCTCTCATTAGTCATTGCTGAAGTGACTGTTAGGCAGGGATGGATGGTAGCGAGGGATGAGGGCAGAAAAATAAAAGACTGGAAGATTGGACAGATTTGAGGAAGGAGAGAGATATGAGATGAAAAAAGATGAGAGTTTAGAAAAAGTGTGGGGGTTGACGATGAGTGGAATTGTCATTGACATCAGGCTATGTGGTTCACGATTTGATGTGAGTTTGCTACCTCTGATTGCATCTTCAGTAGTAGTACAGGTGGGTACTGAGTTAAATCAATGGAGTTGCAGGTACAACATTTACTTGTAAAGTTGAATTCTTTAACTTATGATACTAAACTAACTAAATACACTTCTTTTAAATAACTAGTACTCTTCAGTCACTGTTCAAACCTTATATTTTGTAGTTTTTCTTTTTTTGCAACTCTAGTCCAAATACACTATACTTATAGAAAAAAATAATATTTCTGAATTGCAATCATAGCAAACAGTCCTTTAATCCAGCATCACATGCATAAGAATTACTTAAATTCCCTCTTTGCATGTTGACTGAATCGCTAAAAACTATGTATCAAAGTTACATATGAAAAAAAAAATTTCTATGAAAATAATCCCTTCCTGGGCTGCACAGTGGCGTAGTGGTTAGCACTTTCGCCTTGCAGCGAGAAGATCCCTGGTTCGCGTCCCGGCTTTCCCGGGATCTATCTGCATGGAGTTTGCATGTTCTCCCTGTGCATGCGTGGGTTCTCTCCAGGTACTCCGGCTTCCTCCCACAGTCCAAAAATATGCTGAGGTTAATTGATTATTCTAAATTGCCCGTAGGTGTGAATGTGAGTGTGATTGTTTGTCTTTGTATGTAGCCCTGTGACAGACTGGTGACCTGTCTAGGGTGTCTCCTGCCTTCGCCCGAGTCAGCTGGGATAGACTCCAGCCCCCCCCCGCGACCCTAGTGAGGATTAAGCGGTGTATGGATAATGGATGGATGGATGGATAATCCCTTCCTTCCCTTATGAGTCTGTCTTGTGATATACTTTGCACTAGTCTGGGTCTGCTCATCCAGTATGAGCTGGGATAGACTCCAACCTCCTTTGACCTTGCAGAGGATAAGGAGGGATCGAAAATGAGTTGATACGTGCAACATTAAAACAGTGAAATACATTCAACAGACACAGACAGACAGACAGACAGACAGACAGATAGATAGATTGGTTCCACACAAAAAAGGACACACACATGCAGTACATTTGTCCGCATAAAAAGCAAAAATATTCGGTGGTAAGGTCCATAGTGACTGACTGTCCATCTAAATAGAGTGTTTTTTTATGATCCACATCTCTAGTGCAGTCATGAGGAGAATTTACTGAATCGTATGCTTAGGTCTCAAGGTACTATGCATTAGAATGCAGAATATTTTGTTAATAAACTGGGATCAACGTATACAACATTTGTCCAAGTGTCTACAGGTGATAACAACACTGTAAAAAAAATAGGATTCCACATGCTATAGATATTTAACTGTTTGCATTTTTACAACTTCTACAAACCAAGCATTGTTTACTCTACTCTGCACATCAATTCTAAAGAGATATTTCACCATGTACAAAGTATCCTCAACCAATTTGACTGTGCTTCTCTAAATACTATTTTGAGCCATGTTACCTTCATATTATTGACAAAGCATGTTTTATTTTCATCTTAGTCTCTCTAAATTGTTTCTAAACTTACCTCCTCTCTGCTCTGTGTTAACACAGCCTGATAAACTGATTTTGATGAAATAGATTATCACAATTTTAAGATTAGATTTGGGTAATTTTCTTGACAAAACCACAAGTCCAGCATGATTTGCTTAAGAACTGTCAGGAAGTGGAAAATCTCATGATTCCTTCTGTTGTTACAGTTTCTGGCTGTGATAAACGATTTGACTTTGGCAATTTTTAAATGTTAGCATGCATTTCAATCCACAAGTGGATCTGGAGGGTCAGAGGGTTAAATGGAAATACAAATATAAATGTAAACTGCATTATATTTTAATTATTTGTTAGCACTTTCAATTTTGCATTAAAAACCATACATACACCATCATGATACAATACTATGTGTCTGCAATAAAGGAGGCTGATGTTTCGCATGTGACAACCTAACTAGCAATAAAACTGATTTTAAAGGTTGTTTTTCCATCTAATTAGTACTCTTTAACTAATGAGTTATGGTTTTAAAGGTTTATTCCACTTAACTGTACTTTGTAACAGACAATTTGTAGTTGTAAAAGATATTTTTTTCTAAACAAAAGTGAACATTGTTAATTTTTTGTCTCCATTTGTGGACTACAACAGCAAGCTCTTTTTTGGAGTAAACAAGGGGTCACCACATTATCCAGCCAAAAAGAGGTAATGAAAGAATAAGGGTGATTAAAATGCAGTTTATTTTTTTTTAAAAAATAACTATTTCTACTGTCTGCCCAAGTACTTGTAATTTAAGAGGTTTAATCTTCCCAAAATACTACTTTCAGTCCTAGTACTTGTAGTTTTAAAGGTTTAGCCCAGCCACATAGTTTGGGCTGATTAGTTTCTGACTAACAATGTATGGTTTTAAAGGTATATTCCACCCAAAAACACTACTTTTGTCAAAGTACTTTTAGGACCTTTTAGGCATCTTGTGCTATCTCTTCAACCAGCAGAATTTGCATGTCAATTGCACGCCTTTTGTACATTGTTTATCTATCTATCTATCTATCTATCTATCTATCTATCTATCTATCTATCTATCTATCTATCTATCTATCTATCGTGTATGTAACATGTGAGCTACTGGATACCTTGAATTTCCCCAAGAGGATGAATGAGGATGATAATTCCACTCAAATCGTACTTTCTGTGCAAGTAGTTAGAGTTTTGAGGTTTATTCCACCAACAAATACTTCCCAACTGGGTTGTTTTTAAAAGGTTTAGTCTGTCCAAATATTACTGTTTTTCCAAGTACTTCTAGTTTTAATTGTTAATGGTTTACCCGAATTGTACTTTCTAACTAACAAGTTATGGATTAAAAGGTTTATTCCTGCCAAGACACATTTTTATGTTCAGCGATTTACAGTTTTAGAGGTTTATTCCACCCGCCACACTACTTTCTGTCCAAGTACTTGTGGTTTGAAGGTTTATTCCAGCTACATAGAAAGTTTCTAACTGTTAAGTTATGGTTTTTAAACGTTTACTGCACTCAAATATTAAATTCTGTTGAAGAACTTCTAGTTGTAAAGGTCAATACCACCCAAATAGTACTTTGTAAGTAGTTTTAGTTTAAAGGTTTTATACATCGAAATTGTATTTATCAAGTTATGATTTAAGGAATAAACCTTCAACCATAACTTGTAAGGTTTAAGGTTTATTCCACCAAAATACTATATTCTGTCCACGTACTTATGGTTTAAAAGGTCTATTACACCCACAACATTACTTTCTGTAGACGTACTAATAGTTTTAAAGATTTTTGTCAACCAAAATTGTACTTTCTGTCCAAGTAGTTACAGTTGTATAGGTTTATTCCATCCAAAATACTATTTTCTGTGAAAGTACTAATAGTTTTTATGGTTTATTCCACCCAATTAGTCCACTGTATAGAACGAGTTACAGGTTAAAGGTGTATTACAAAAAAACTGTACATACTGTCTCTCCTCGGAAGTAAACAAGTGGTCGCCACGTTATCTGCGCCAAAGGAGAGTTAACGAAGGAAAAGGAGATAAAACGCTGCAGACTCACGGTAGTCTCGTGATGCCCGCTCACTTTACGGCCGCGAGACGTCGCCGTTGCTCCGGTTTCTTCTCTCCCCGCGCCTGCTTGCCAGCTGCCTCTGCGTCACGTGACACATATGTCAGGGGACAGCATGGCGGACATGCATGTGGACCCTCAAAACAAATCGCACCGACTGTCCAGCTAACCCCGCCGCAAGGAACATCCGTACCGCGCGTGAAGGCGGACCGGCGGCGCCCCAACAGACAGCACGATGGACGAGGACAACAAACTCCAGTTCCCGTCTCTGCCCGCGACCAAGGAGGACCTTCTGGTGAGCACAGCAGTCTGCCGACATGTCCACTGTGTCTGAGCAGCTAATCCGAGCTAACCTCTCTCCTGCCCGACTGTGGTTCTGCGAAAACACGAACCTGGCAGGGAGTTATGCGTTTTAGAGACGTTACATATTAATGTGGCCCTGTGAAACATTGTCAGGACGTTGTTTGAATGTCGATATTTCTTCTCTGAGCTAACAGTAGCAGCCTCCCAACGTTAGCCACGTATGTACACAAAGTAAACCAGCATTCACTTCTCCCACTGCCTGCCTCCAGCAACCACTTAAGGCCGGGCTCACACTGCAGGAGTTTCTGGTCGATTTACCCCCGTTTCACCCCTCTGAGGATGTCTGAATGATGCCAGCCCAGATTATTTGGTAATATGAGGTGTTTACAGATCTAGTCTTGAAACCCCCGAGCTGCCCACTGACGCCTCCAGGACGCCCAGGTTCATATCACACACATTTATCGGGGTGGTTGTGATTATCATGCCTAAAACGGTGGACAGCGTTGCCAAGCAAAGCTAAACCTGCTAGCCGAAGAGGCAACAGATAAAAATGTGATACCTAATCACTCATTATAAGTTCTCGTTATTTATTATTTTTCCTGTGTGATAAAAACTTAGCAGTGTAAAATTACAGCTGTGAAAATATCAAAACACTTGCTCCTGCCAACTAGATGGTGTCCGAGCTTTAATGGCCAGCCAGACTTTTGTTCAGGAACCAATAGCCATCCAGCTTCTTGTACTACTACCCAGTCACTGCCCACTGCTACACAGATGAGCCATTCAGAATGAGCTGCTGCCTCACAGTCTGCCAGGTTTATTTACCTTCTAGGGATGCTTTGTTATCTCTAAAACACCTCAACCACTAAATATTCTGCTTTTGGCTGTAAGAGTCTTGATGTCACTCCCAGCAGCTGAGGAACTGAAGATGTAGTGGATTACTTTCAGTATTTATGGCAACAATAATAGAAAAATCCTTAGTGTTAGCATGTTATGTAAATAATGTGGCTAACATTACCATTAGCTTCGATTGTGTGCCGACGTCCCACTAAGAGTCACTCAGAGATGGTGCAAATTTTAAGATTGATTTGAAACCAATAAACAAGGAAGTGGCTTTCTGTTTTTTGTGTCACCTGTAAACTCAGTCAGTGTTCTGTTTGCTTCTTTCCTTCTCTCTTTGCAAACACATGCAGCATTTTAATACCGCTGATTTCCAAATACAGCGGCTATCATTTCATCTTCATTTTAAGACTACATGTTAACCGGCAGTTCCTTCATAGCCATTTCCAAGCTGCTCTGCCTTGTAAAAACACAGATTTTACGTTCGTAGAGTTGTTTGACAAACTCTCCGTACACATGAATTTTAAAAAAACAACAGCTGTGCAGTGAATTTGGCAATATCTCTATGTCAAATGATTGCTCCAAGAGAAAGTCCTGGTCTCACTCACCCATTTGGGTCTCAGTTACCTGCCGTGAGGTCAGTTGTTTTGCTTCACACTGGCAGTCACAGATGCAGAGTGAGTCTTTACCTGAAGGGGACATGGACAGCAGTAGCTCAGCTGCAGACACAGCAAACACATGGTTTGCCAGACGCATTCTGGCAACGTGAGACTTTTATTAATTTGCTGAAAAGGGGCACAGAATGGGACATTAACCTGAAAGGTGTGATGCATCAACATTTACAACTCTTGAAGCATGTACTTGTTGGAGATTATAGAGGAGAATGGCTGTGATGTGTCTGAAAATGTGATTCAACCAAATGTCAAGTTCTGTTATTTAAACTCCTGGAGGGTGTGCCTGACCTTAGCAGACTTGTCTTCATCTTATAATCTCACTTTTAAATTTCTATTTTACAGGACTGGGCTTATCCAATGAGACGAGAAATGCAGGTATGAAGAGGACTCTTGTCTGTATTGGGAAATAAATCTATTATTGTTTCAGTGGTTTAATGCCACATTTATCAACAGTTTCTCAATGAACACTGGTAAAAGTATGCTGAATGTCCAAATCTTTGCCAATATTAATGTTCCAACCAACATATTCTTAATGGTAGTTGTGAAAACCTAATATCTAGAGACACAAATTTCACATCCAGAATGTCATTGAGAATGAACAAACTTGCCATGAGAGCATTTAATGCAACTTTTATGCTTGTGTATATTGGTTGTGGCTGCTAGCGCACTGCTGCAGTATGAGTAAGGAAATGCACCATGTCTCTAAAGCTCTGCACTGTCTCATCCTGACTGAAGCATCATGCTATAAATTGGAAAACCTCTTTTGAAAATGCTGAAATATTGCTGTGTGCTGTTAATGGTGATGTGATGCTTTCTCTTTCTAATCAGGAGATATTGCCAGGACTGTTTTTAGGTCCCTACTCTGCTGCAATGAAAAGCAAGGTAATTCTTCTAGAAGTTAACCTTTGACCCTTGATATAGAAACACAAGTAAATGAAATACATTTTGCAGTTATTTAAGGCTCATTTTACTTGTCCTCCCTTGTCTAGCTGCCAATTCTTCAGAGACATGGCGTAACGCATATCGTGTGTGTCCGCCAAGACATTGAAGCCAATTTTATCAAACCCAACTTCCCTCATACATTTAGGTAAGTAAGCACTCCTGTGTCACTTTGAATATTTGATGTGACAAGCCTACTGCACGGCAATTTTTTTGTTTGAAAAGGAGTAAATGTGATTTCATAAAATGCTTTCTTGCAGATACCTTGTGTTAGATATTGCTGACAATCCAGTGGAGAATATAATCCGCTTTTTTCCTATGGTGAGTTGCAAACTGAGCCTGTAGCTTCTCTCTTGGCAAGCTTTTCATTGACTGAAAGGTATGGCATTTACATTATAGCTGATATACAATACTTCATTGTCCTTACAGACTAAAGAATTTATTGATAGCTGTTTAGCGACAGAAGGTAAGGACACCTGTAATTCCCATTTTTCATGCTCAGAATGTCAAGTATTTTGTCAGTATAGTATTTCGTCAACAATCTCCTCTCTTGCTCTTTTAGGAAAGGTACTGGTTCATGGTAACGCAGGGATATCAAGAAGGTAAGTCTTGTTTTGTTTCTGATATTGTATTTATGTCTTAAACTAAATTCTAAACTAGAGCAGAAGAGCCCAAATTACAGTTAATTTGCTGCTTTGTGTATTTACGTGCACTTAAAGTGGGAGTATGCAGTTCTTGTCCAACACACTTTGTCAAATTCAGTGACTATCAACAATCTTTCTCCAGGATCACAGACTCCAGCTTTAAGTACCGTAACCAAAATACAGTCAGCTGTCTAAAGTATGCTGTTTTTGTAAATTTTATGTGAGCTTCACAAAGTTTCTTATTTTACCACAAGTCCTTTTTAAATGGCACTAAAAGTTCCAAATAAGAGCTTCGTTCTAAAAGGTATTCACAAAGCTGCTTTTAGACACTTTTGGTTTGAAAGAAATAGAACTCTCAAAGGTGCCCTGTGGAGTTTTGATCATTGGTGACACGATGGAGTTGTTTATGGGTGGGTGCCTGTTCTGGTTGTATTATGGATACGAAACAAAGACGCACATGCATGACCACACATGTGGATTCACATTCTGCCATTAATTTCAAGCAGTGTAGCTGTATAATAATTGATTCCAAAGTGGTTATGTACTAAAACACTAAAAGGCAGGAAAAAGGAAAACTGGTAGGTAATAAACATGGACATAAACAAAGTTTGGCATAGTAATAGGATGCTCTTTTTATTTCCTTGCGTGCACGAGGAATTTTGATCTGATTGAGTTGATTGCTTTATGAACTACTCCCAGGCCAAAAACACAGATTTCTGTGCCACTTGCATGGTGAAACTTAGTGTCTGATCTGCTCACACGAGCGTGACAAAAATAATGCAGACAGAAAAAGTCAAAGCTGAGATGTTGGCTTAAAGCAAAGTTTGATTTATGCATCTTTGTACCGATTACACAAGTAACCTGATTCCTTGCTGCGTCTGCTTTGTTCGTTCAGTGCTGCCTTAGTGATTGCATACCTTATGGAAACATTTGGGATGAAATACAGGTGAGCTTTTTATCTCACAACAATACATAAATATGTTACTATATAATACAAATCTGTTGTGCAGAATTGACCAAACAAATAAAAGCATAGAAGACAATTGTTGTGGTTCATCAGTGGCTTATTGGGCTGTGGTTGTAACCCTCTGCCGTGGTCACTTTGTAGGGATGCATTCAGCCACGTCCAGGAGAGGAGGTTCTGCATCAACCCCAATGTGGGCTTCGTGCATCAGCTACAGGTAAGACTCAGACTCGGAGAGAAAGAGCTGACTAACTACTTACTAACCTCCCAGCGAGTAGGCGAACATAACTCCCTCAAGATTACAGTATCAGTAGAAAATGTTTAAGGGGTAGTATAAGTAACCTTAACTGTGCACACTGATAAACATCGCTCAAATGCACTCGAGACAATTTACCAAATTTAATGTGAGTGAAAATAAGTAGAATCACTGCCACAATTAAATATAGAAAAATGTATATTTTTAATTAACTTAATAATTGTGGCATATGGCCACATTTTAGCACTTGTACAGTCTCATAATTCATCAACTCAATAATCAAACATGATGTAAATGAGCTTTCTGTAGAATCGCTGATTACAACCACGAGGCACGAACCTCACAAGCGGACGTTTTCATCAGACTGTCTGATTGTGTGATTCCAGTGATGTTATCGCTGAAATGAATTTCATTTGGAGGATGGGTGTGGGTGTTGTTTGTCTGTTTTCACAGGAATATGAAGCAATATACCTAGCCAAATTGACCATTAAAATGATGTCACCGATGCAGTTGGGCAGGTCGTTTTCTCTACAAGCTGGGATGCCAGGTTCGTACATGATGTCCTCAGTCATGCGTAGCCACACATTTCCCCTCAGACCTTTGTATTACTAGTTGTAGCTCAAGAGAGAATGATTGTAGAAAATGAAGTGTCATGTTCTAATGTGTTAACAAAAAAAATATTAAAAGGGTTGACTGGCATTGGGCTGTTTAAGCCCTGAGTAGCATTAATTGTGAGACTCACAGGATGGCTGGCAAAATGTTTTACTGCACCTGGGTTGCACATCTGCATACAAATTAATTGTTAACAGTTGTGTCTAAATCAGGCTCTCATCAGCAAATATGAGTAAGCTCTACTGTGTATTAATCTTTGCTTAAAATCAGGAATTACTTCTGTTGAAAAGATAATGGCATTCAAACACTTGGAGCTCTTGAACTGCGACATTATTTCCCTTAAAGCCACATTTGTTGTCTCTGACTGACACCCAGCACAGACTACAAAGTGTTCATGGTTTCAGAAGTTATTTAATCCTGAAGGTTCACACGTAATAAACTGTTGAAAAATCTTTCTTCATTCTTTTATTAACTCCACATTTCTGTACCAGGGAGCCGTAAACGCAGCCTGGAGGAAGATGAAGATTTTGGAGCAATGCAGGTCACAGCAGCGCAGAATGGATGAGCTTTGCTGATGCTTAGCTGTGTGGCACAGTGCACTCTTCTTTTTTTTTTTTTTTTTTTTTTTACATTTTTAATGGGATTAAAAATGTAAATATTTGAACTTTTTCTAAGGGGAGGGGTTGAGGGCGGGATGGGGGCCACTCCTGTCTGAGACATGGAGTACTGATGGGGTTCGCGCATATTTGATAACTACTTTTTTTTTGTTCTTGAGCTGTATGCACTGATGGGAGATTTTTTGCAGTTTTATAGTATTTAAAGCATTTTGCATTTGCAGCGGGACAGTATTGCAATAATGCACTTTCGATACTTGAATTTGTGTAGACGACTAGAAGGGGGAAGTTGGCAAAAGGGAAAGTAGCCTGAACGTCGCCCAGTGGAGGACAGGAGGAGAGGACTAGCTATGCCTTTATTTTGGAAGTAATAGGATTATGGACTAATATCAGTCTTAATGTGGGGATAGTAAAGAATGGGGGGGGAAATAACAACTCACTGCTTAATAAAAATATAAGTCCTAAGTTGTGTACAGCCGTGTTTCATTATGTATTGCTGTATATCACAACTTTACACACAGCGTTCCATTTTTTTGGCACATATTTTACAGCCACTCGTCAAGAAAAATAGGTCAAGTTATTCTAAATCCAGTTGTGCTTATTATTTTCACAAACCTCTCTGGTGAATTTGCTGTGTCTGTCAACTGCTACTGCTTTACACAATGTATATTACATATTGCAAGATGATGAAACTTTTAAAAAATCTATATATTTGATAATACATTTTATTTACAAAGCACTTTTCATTTAAAGAAATCTCAAAGTGCTACAAGCACACAGTAAAAAGAAACAATACAAACACTTAAAATTACAATTTTTAAAAAGAGTCCTTGAGGTAAGTTACCTTTGAATTACATTAAATATGGTAGATACGGCAGGGCAGCAGGTTTGTGTGGCAGAATTCATGTTGTATAACTTTTGCTGTTGGTCTAGTAGGCTGCACCTAACATTTATCACACTTGATAAGGATTTTTAAGTTTCATGGTTGCGGCTTTATGGTAATAATGAATAGAAATAAATCTTAAGATTCTCAGTCACCCTCTGAAGGTGAAACATATTCCACAAACTAGAGCAAGTCCAGTTGCTTTCACTTTTGTATTTATATATGTTAGAAATTTTCATTGTTATGCCTACTACACGTGCCCACCCCATAATTTCCTGTTTGTGCAAGAGAGCTTAAATACCCCAAGTCACACTTCAGTTTAAACACAAACCTGCTTTGTAACGGTGTTGGAAAGAAACCAGGTACCTCATGTACTGTACTTGGATATAATTTAAGGTACTTGTACTTTACATGAGCATTTTCATTTTAAGCTACTTTATACTTCTACTGAATTTATTAACAAGTTTTTAAAATACAACACATTCGTAAAGATCAATCCTTTTTTTGGGGCTTTTGATGATTCAGTTGTTTGTAACATTTGCAATAAATTTTTCCTTTCAATCTTGTCAGTTTCTCTTCACAAAAATGTTCAAATGATCCAATGTCACCACAAATCAAAGAGAAAAAGAGTTGTATCAGTATTTCAGACTTCTTCCTCCAGCAGCTGCAACAGTAACATGCTGCTTACTCACTGATGTTTCACTATTACTAATGTAGTGGTGTCACATAGATTAGTCAATACTTTTACTTCATCTACATCTATGTATTTTTACTTTAGTAGAATTATTAATGCAGGACTTTTGCTCATAAAGTATTTTTACATTCTTGCATCGATACTTCTTCCACCAGTGCTTTGTAGTACATTTTTCCTCATATGCTGTACAACTACTAACACAAGAAAAACACTAGGTCATAGAATATTTTATTTGGCTCTTGGAAATAAATTACATTAAATATGTTCCCCGGCTCTCCAGAATAGCAGTATAATTAGAAAATGTAACTACAAAAGCTTAAATAAGAGATGATTTACAAAGATCACCATTTCCCCTTACAAAATGTTTTGATCCTAATCCCAGTTGTTGACCAGATACAAAACTTTAAGAGTCTTGTATTAATTTCTTAGTACAGCCTCACAAAATATATGTTTTGTTCACGGGAAATGTTTCTACATTATAACAGTCTTGATTCTATGTAATTCTTCATGTCCTGTAGTTTTTCTAATTCCATTAGTTATCCAGTAACACAGCTGTCTGAGAGAGAAAGGCCTGATGAGATAGAGCTCTTTGTACCAAGCGGGCATATTAGAAAAACCAAAGTAAAACCAAAATCGTTTACAAAAGTACCTTTCTAATCACAGATAAAGGAAAAGAAAATGCTGCTCTTCTTTGGTGACAAATGTGTCAGAAAAACTTGAATCATGATCTGTTGTAAATTCCTCAAGCATATTTGGTTTTGTAGTGACTTTGAGAAGCTGTTGCCTGTAGTGAATAATTTTAATTATGTAGTTGGTAATATGGTACCATCTTGATTTTCCAGTTTACTCACAGCTGTATTCTCACGACATCCATTTTGTGTTTTTTCTGTTAGTACAAAGCAAATGACTTGTTAACAGTGTAACAAAATAAAACGTTAAATTTACACTAACTTGGCATTTCTTTCTTAAAATGGATGGAAAGATGATGACAGACGTTTACCCTGGTGAGGTAGTCATGGTTACCAGAAGGGCGGAGGATTATGTTAGACTGAGCTTCATGTATATTTATCAAGTGTATTGGAAACCTAATGAGTGTTCAGGGACCATTCAGCTGCGTTGCATGTCTTCCTCGGGAAGTTCTCCCAATTCTTAAGACGTACATTACAAGTTCTGCTGACAGTGGGTGTATGAAGAGATGGTCCACGCCCCAAAAACTGGGGTTTAAAGCTGCTGCTGTCCTCAGTCGAAAAATCGACACTGCATGTAAGTCTCGTCTGAAGCGTTGTAGCTGAACTTTTGGTAGAAAGCCACATTTTTAGGTGCACATTCCAGAGTGATTTTATAGCAGTTCAATTTTTTGCAGAGCAGAGTGAGAGTTGAGACTAACCTGTAGAAAAAGAAGACAGGGGAAGAATAAGTCTAAGTGGAATTTGTTAAAGACTTACAAAGTCTTAAATAAAAACAAAAATCAAACTTAAGCAAAATGTCTGTTATGCTGACACTGTCGTACTCACAGTTTCCCCAGCTGCTTCCCTCTGCACACATCACTGACTACTACCTCCTCCACCCGGCCTCTCTACAAACAAAATGAAACAGAGAAGATCCTCATTTTGCTAATTTTAGAGATCAATAAACCAGTGTGTCAACTTTGCAATGCTTTACTTTTGTTCATGGGAATAAACGGGGTTAACTAATTATTCACATTCTAACAATCATTAAACCATTACATTAATGAGTAATTTATCTATTGGAGATAAGGAAAATGTAGACAGAAGTTCACTGTTAAATACACAAGTAGCCTGTTGAGTGTAATATACCTTTGCACATGAGTGAATGAATTTGTGTTCAGTGATCAATGTTGCCGTGGCAACAATCTGTCCCAGATTTGTATCCTCCACCACAACGACGTAGTAGTCTCCTGTTTTCTTCATATGCTCAAACTTTTCTGAAAGTCAACAGAAAACATAATGTTTTTAACGGCCTTTGATATTTTATTATGTTGGTTTGTGTTTAGAGTTTGTTTTCTAGGATGAAGAGTGTTTCCCCATCTAAAATGTGTGATGTCATGTCTCCTAGGAGAACTATTTCAGCACATTTCTAAACAAAACAATTAGAATCTCAGTTTTGTCTTATTTGAAAGTGGCATTAAGCATGGCTTACTTGCAAACTGTTCTGGTGTGACATCGCCTGTTTGGGTGAGTTGAGATAAAACCTTGAAGAATCCTGGAACACAAAACAGCAGACCAGTTGGTGAATAATCACTGGGTTTCACTCCAAATATTGAGATTCCTTCATTTTTGATAAATTGCTGTAAGTTTTACATTTTTAGGAAAGTAAATTTCCAAATTGGAAACCAAGGAACGAAAACATTTTCCATAATTCTAATTACAAAGTGTTCAGGTTCATAACTAGACATTTTCTTGATAACACAAGTAATGGTCTGGAATATGTTGTCCAGCCTCACCTCTATTGAAATCTGCCATACAGAGCGGCCTGAGCACCAGACCGTCCCCTGGATTGGACGGGGAGATGGGTGGAGAGAAGGAGACAGTGTTGCTACTCCAGTCCAGCTCCTGAAGCAGCGAGGGCTCAAAAAGTGGAGTCTCGTCCAGCAGCATTCCACAATCTCTGACTAGGAAACAAAAACACATATAGAGAAGCAAGTTCACAGGCACACACCCAGAAAAGTATGTGTTCTAATTACGATAAGTACGACACAGTTTTGTTTTGTTTGTTTTTAAATTTAGGACACTATATCCACACAATGAGTTAAAATCTTCATACGGTCAGTATGTGTCAGAAATATGTTTGTTCAGAGCCACAGAGAACTTTGACCTGACAAATACACCTTCACTTGTTAAAAAAATGTCGTTACTTCACTACTATGCTTTGATAGTTGACAAACCAGATGTCTATAGGTACACCCACACAGAAATTAAGATATCATTCTCTTACAACACACTGTGACTCCACTGTTTAGCATTCATTCATGTTCTCTCTCCAGGATGGGACCCGGGCTCTGTCCAGGATATGAAATATGAGAGGGGCCCATCCCACTAACATGCCAGAGCAGGGCCAGCAGGGAACACTGAGAGTCCTGTTTACGGTGACTGTAATACTGAGGGGGTGGGGGGGAGGGTTCAAAGTATTTCTACTTGAACTAAAATCTCGTTTCCATGGCAGTCAACCAAAGTGACACGTTGCTGCCATGATCCTTTCCTGATCAACTAGAAATAACGACATTGAAACTATTACATTAAAAGTATTAAAATCTAGCTGAATTGATGTATTAAGTGTCAAATGGGACGATATTTCCCCGCAGTAGCCTGTGTAGCAGTTACCAAAGTGCTCATACTAACTCAAATCATTCCACTGTGCTTTGGCTAGCTAACATAACGTTAGCGACAAACCTTGACCGTCGTCTCTTGCCTAATCTATTTAGTTTGCGAAGTAATTAGCAAAACAGCGTTACATGTAAAGTGTCTGAGTGTGCTCGTGTGTCCTGTCAATCACCTACACGAGGCCACTTTCACGTAAGCAAAACAACTGAGCCAAGCTAGTGACAGAGATGTAACTTCACACTTTAGAGCGACAACTCCGCGTCACTACCTCAGTGCCCTAGCTAACTAGTTAACTACCGAGTAACTACTTACCAATAAAACCCGCACAACAAGAGACGGTCCAGCTGAAACCCCAGACTGCACTAACGTCCAATAAAACCGGGTAGGTCCACTGGTGGTTTTGAATGAGGTTCAACTACATCATGAAGCTGAACTGTGTGGGTGTTCTCTGCTGCTGTTTCCGCCGGGCACCAGCCCTTGTGTATGACGTGGCAGGCGTGTTGAGGTAATTGGCGCAGCCCAATGACGTAAATCATACGCCGAAGAAAGCATCCATCTGCATCTCTTTATACTATGATTATGGGAAGCTCAGCTAATCATTTGGTTAACTAGTGCCTCAGGTAACTTGGGTCTGGTAGTGACTACGCTGAGACAGAAACCATGTGGAGCTTAGAAGAATATTTAGCAAAAATAGACAAGAGGTTTGTCCAGAAACTTTTCACAGGGTTGGCCAATGGAAATCCATGGGTGGCCAACAAAAAACAAAGACCATGATTGAATTTCAGGAATTTTATTGCGCTGTTGTAGTATACAGGCTAGTTAGAAACTATGAGTATATAAAATTTAAATTTAATTCATATCATGAAATACTTTGGTTTCTAATTTTAATAGTTAATGTTACTAATTATCTGGTGTGCATATGCTAGTAGAGGTACAGCTAACAGTTTGGTTAGCCCAAGACTGCCTAAAGGCATAGTATTTATACATTTGATATTGAAAATTCTTTATATATCTGATAATAGGTTATCTAACTGCAGCCAATTATGGTGCAACAAAATATGGTTTCATTGCTAGGCAACTAACGAACAAACTAAGAAACCTGTGTCTAACAAATGATTTAATTGCAAGTTCTAAACTGTAACTCCGTGTGTGAAGCAAAGTATACAGTGTGACATACTGTTAGATCTGGATTCATCTTGTCATGTCAGGGATATTTTAGAATTAAAGTAGTTAATGAAATTTCGCTGTGTTGTGTGCATAAATGTGCACATCTCTGTCTTTGAATCCTGCAGCATGAACTCAGAGGAAAGATTCCTACAAAGGTGGACATGAAGGTGGAAGCAACAAACTAAACTTCAGCTCCTGTTAATGTTTTGAGGTCTGTGTGAGTGCCTCCACCAACTACAGGCACTTGCTGTGATGTTTATAGTTCATTACAATCATCCATCCATCTATCATCTATACACTGTGTAATCCTTATTAGGGTCGTGGGGGTTGGGGCCCTAACTGACTTAGGACGAAGGTATGGGATGCCCTGCAGAGGTCACCAGGTTGACTACACAGAGACACAAACAAGCACACTCACATTCATGCCTATGTACAACTTAGAATCATTAATTAACCTCTGCATATTTTTTGGACTGTGGGAATGAAGCCAGAGTACCCAGAGAAAACCCACGCATTCGTAGGGAGAACATACAAACTCCATGCAGAAAGATCCCAGGCTGGGACGCAAACCGGGGATCTTCTAGCAGCGAGGCAACAGTACTAACCACAGAGGGACTGTGCAGCTCTATTACAATCATGTAATGCCGTTTTTACTTGTCATTTGGCACCATTGTTGCATTCACAGAAACTTGGATATCAGAGTTTCAGTGAATGAACCTAACCTGTCAGATTTGAGGTGGTCAAAGGGTGGCTGATGAGTGTTCAGGGATTTAGACTGTTACCCAGAGACTGTTTAAAATTATTTTTGAAAAGAACACTTACATTTTGGTTGCATCTAAAATCAAGCCCCAAGACACACTGAGATTTCAAGCAATACAAACCCAAGAGCTGCACCCCATTAAAAAAATAAAATCCTTTCTGGTCAGCTGGTCCTGAGACTTACTCATCAGATAACATTCAACACTGATCAACCTCATAACAGCACTGCTCTTCAGCCACTAATCAGAGTCAACTAAAGTACTACATTAACAAAAGATACTTATCTGGATCTTGCAGGAATCAAACGAAAAATCAAAACAAACTCCATTTCTATTTAACCCTAGACTTCAAATATGAATTGGTAGATTATCTCTTACTGTCAGCAGAGACAAATCATGACCAAATACAGACTCATTTTGACTAATTGTCCTGATAAATATGTCAGTAAAGAATACTGGATTGGACTGAACTGAAACTTAATACACAATCATGATTACAATGTAAACAGAAATCATTTTACAAAATAAAAGTGATTTGTAAGTCCAGTCAAAGTGAAGTTTCAAAGTGAAATGAGAGAACATATCCATCTAATCTGTCACAGACGCACACAATTTATTAGACTAATAAACGCAAAGGCCACTCTATTGGAAAGTGGCCACCACACATTAGACTGGCTTCAGAATCACTGTTGTTGTAGTCAGTGTTGAGCAAGAGGCTTGTTCATTTCAAGGATAAACAATTCAACACAGACAAGCAAAGGATTCAAACCACTGTTTGTTAAAAAGCTGTAGAAGCTCTGTTTATTGTGTCTTTTGTATTAACATATTTTACAAAAACTAGATTTACAGAAATTATCCGTAACTGAACCATTCTTGATTTAGGCACAAAAATCCAGGAAAGCTCAGTCCAAAAAATATTTCAGTTTTGATTAAATAAGTAATGGTTATGAAAGGTAACCCATGAATAGGAAAATATATCATGGATTTAAGTAGCTGAACGACAAACTGAAAATGAAAACAAAAACAGTTCATTTTTTTGTTGTTTTTTTACATTTTGACTGACTGAAATCTAAAACCTAAATTCTATATTATATCTTCTTACAACACATCCTAACAGATTTTGAGCAATAAAAAGAACACGCAATAAAAGATCACAACACTTCAGCTTTCAGTGGAAGTTTGTGGGCTGTTCTTTGGGATAAAGTGGAAGGAACAAAAGCACTTGTCTAGATTCATGCAAAACTTACCCCAAACTGTCCTTTGAACTGTAATGACAGAAATTAAACTCTTATAATACACACAGTCTCCACATTTGTGTCCACCGATATGTCTCAACCAGCTACAGGTTCTGTGAAATTTAAATACCCAAAAAGCTTCAAGGGCCCAGTCCATGCTCTATATCGCTGTACATTATCCTTGAGGAGAGGATGATTATGTTCCCCGCTGTTAGGATTTTTCAGTTAGCACTCTGCAGTGAAAGTCGACACAGGCTGCGCAACTAAAACACCCTAAAAATTACTTCATAAAGATTCTCGGTCATTCCAGTTGTAGAATATTTAGAAGTGTTAAGTCAAAGTCAACTAGATATGCTGCTAAGTCTTGAAAATGTTTTGGTGGACAAGCAAGAGGCTTTACCATTTCTACAGGAAGACCAGGAGCTTCACCAATAAATCCAGCAAAACATCTTCAAAATCCAATGCAGCAAGTCCAGCTGTTGCAGACTCAACTATTTCTACGTACATTATAAAGTGGTAGACAAAAATGATCAAGAGCCAACAGAAGAAAATAATCACTGCTCATCAGCAGAGGGTAATATAAGAAAGATATTGAGGATAACACCTGCTGTCCTTGTACAAAATGTAATACATCCTCCTTTGCTGCCTACGCAACTCAAGGGGCAAGTATTGGAAAAAGTAAGATTTACATGCCCACTTATCCCTCTTGTTAAATAACAAAACGCAAACAGTTTGCAACGGGTGATATTACACGCTAAATACAGAACAACCCATGCGGGTCAAAAACGCTTTGTTTGCAGCATTACTGTGATAGAAACATTCATATTTGACAGAAAGGCTGAACAATACTAAAGTGACATTCTCTTACACCAAGGTAAGAAATAAAAGCATGGTGTTATTTTGCCTACACTTAATTCACAGCTGCAACTCAGAAAACCAAACACAGCTACATCAGATGAGTTTCTCCACCCAAAATACGGAGCTTTCTGGTATGAGCAAACCAAGTGAAAAAACATCTGATGAAAGGAAAACAAAGACCAAGATAGTAGCTTTATCTAGAGATGACACTGTCAAACCCTTCTCATAAAATATCTTTCTGTAATCATCTTCGGAATGCAAAGCATGCTCATTTTAGACAGCCAGTTCAAATCATGACAGATACTGTCTATTTAAGCTGGTGGTTGCAATGTGTGGCACGTGAATAAAGGGCAATGCAACCTTGCATTTCTTGACTTGCACCCATTAATTTGTATAATCCTCCAAATACTCAGGCTGGAATCAATATTGCAGACACCCAATACAATAGTCTCACCTTTTTTGGGCAGCCAAAAACAGTCCCCAGGCCATGTCTGCAATGCTTATGACTTATAGTTTTGAATAAGTGACGACCACTGACTACAGCAAATGGGGGAAAGTTGATATAGCTCTTTCACTGCTTCATGGGATGATGCTGTGGTCGACTCTTCTGCTAAAGCCAATCTGTACATCAGGGTAAAGGGTCTTGTTGGTTTTGCATGCGTCTCTCTGCGGCTGCTGCCATGGTTCGACGCCTCAGCATAGTCGAGTCCAATTGTGGAACAGTGTCCTCCTCCAGCCCGGGCAAATCCTCATCCTGATCCTCTGGACTCTTGTTTAGATATCTCCTGCAGAGAATCAGAGAGCATATAAGGATGTAGTCTTTAAATCAGAAAATGTGAAACATGGGGAAAAGCCGGCAACCAGGAATTCCTGGTGAAAAGGCCTGTCAACTTAAGACTAGCTCATTCTGTACATCTGACCTATTCAGATATTCTGTCTGTTGAGTAAAGAAATACTTTAAACATCTTATTTGCTCTGTCTTGGCTCACAGATCAGGTCTCCACACTAACATTTCTGCTACAAAATACAAAAATTATGTTAGCACCTCTTCCGATGAAGTAGAAAACTCCAGTCTGTAGTGTACCAACCTGCGTGCTTGCTGAAGCAATTCTTCTTTCCTCTGTTTTAACATCTTCTGCCTCTCTTCAGCCGACTTAGAGAAGCGGCCTCCTCTAGCTTCCATGTTGTCTGATTCACTGAGGCCCTGCTCAGCTGCTCCGCTGGGCCCTGGCTGTTCATCTAGTGCAGGGCTCACTTGTAGAGGGGCACGCTCTATGGCCTAAAGAAGAAAAAATTTAATTATGGAACAATATGTTGTCTTCTGCAGTTCAACAAAACCATATAAAGTCATCAACAGAGAGCAAGGCAGTCAAACACTGACAGATTGTTGGAGAAATTGGAAGAGCATTGAGTTAACAAAACAAACTCAGCATTTTCATAGGGATAGATGGAAAGATAACAAATGTCACTGCCTTTCACCCTACAGTTGACTGACCTGTGTTGGAAAAGGGACCTGGATGCGTCCTTCCAGGATGTTGTCAGTGGTGACCTCCACAGAGCGGGTCAACTGCAGGTCCTGCATTACCAGGTAGGAGGGCACCTGAGGGAACATCTCCTGAATCTGATGGGCCTGATGGCCACAAGGTGCAAAACAAACAAGTTAAACACATAACATCAGTGATTATCAAGTCAAACATTAAAATCCTTTTTTGTCTAAATATATTCAAGTGAATCTGTCATTTAAGTAGTTTAAATAGTTGTCTCTACAACATTAGACATGTATCAGGAGCTGAAATATCATTTCATCAAGGGAATTGTGGTAAGAAGATTTGGGCCATGGTGCACAACCAGCCATAGACACTGTCTACTAGCGAACAGCAAGGCCATTAGTGAAGTCTAGAAAAAAAGTAATGACAGTGGCTTTATGCAAATCAAGTATCAAACAACTGTCAGCAATTGTCTAGGCAAAAAGATTGGTGTCTGTGTATCGCCTTTCATAAAGCCGACAAGAATATATCAGATGGTAAACATGAACTCACCATGGCCATCAGCTGGGAGTTGTTGGCCTGAGCGATGCCCAGTATGTTAGTAGTGTGCATGACTTCTACTGAGAAACTGGGCAGCCAGCTAGCAATGCGAGATCCTGTAAGAAGAAGGTATGGATTTTATATTTCATTGTCACACACAGCCCATCAGTCACAGTTAACTTCACAGCCAGACTGATACTTGGATTTGTGTCCAGCAGATTTACCATCAAAGTGAAAGAAGTGATTGTGTTGGTTGATATGTGGTCTAGCATCTGGGGCAGCTCCAACTGGGCCAATATTCTCCTCTAAACCTCCGCCCTGCTGCTGGTTTCTGGCCTGGCCCCCATCTCCATTAATGTTCAGGGATGTCCGACATGTGGGACATGATGTGTCCTGCTCAAGCCATGAGCGTAAACAAGAGCTGCAAAGACACAAACCACACTAAAAGTCAATAATTATATTACAACATTTGTCTGTATAAATACTTGACTGTAATTTTAGGGCTCAGTACAAATCTTCTGTAGCTACCAAGGCTGGTATATCTTGCTTCCTGCTGTTCACAAAATTACTCTTTTAGCCGTCTTTATTCTAGCAAGTAAAGATAAACTTCTCGGGTATGCAGTAACAGGTCAGAGGTGCAGTAATTTGTGCATGGACTGTATATCGCATAGAACAACTTCTTTACTTGTGGAAAAGATGACCACAGGGTAGTTTGCGTGCTGTCAACATAGTATCCCAGCAGATGGCACAATCATCATCATTAGCTGCCAGCTCCTCTGCAGTAGCAACAGCAAACCTGTGCAAAGTTCACAGTATATGCAAATATTTAAGGAACAAATAATCAAATGATCAACGCAACATGCAAAGACTTCATTGGGGGGGGAAAAAAAGGGTGTTCAAATAACAGAATCACAAAAACGTAAGGTAAACAGAAAAAAAATCTAATTAAAATCACCTGGCCTCCATGTTGTTGATGACACGAAGGTAGTTCTTGTGTCGGCGGACACGGCGCTGGACCTCATGGAAGAGATACCGCAACTGCATGAAGATAACCAAGCTTGCCATGGATAGCCAGATGTTTCCAAAAAGCTAAGAAGTGTTGACAGAAAAGGGGTAAGATTAAGAGAGCATAAAGACAGAGGCAGGAACAGGGACTAAATGTTTGGAACACGACAAGCCTACACTCATTTATAACTGTGTATTACCAGCATATGGATATGGTGCATGAGGTCCAGAAAGAGCATAGCCAGCTCCATTATGAAGTCTGTGTAGTAGACATAGGTTCCCTTACTCTCCCAAGTCCCTGGATGGTTCAAATCCCACAGATGGATGGAGTACCTGAGGGGTGACACAAATGTCTTTCAGGTCATGAAATATTGATGATATTTACAGTGTGGCAATTGGTAATTGAGACAAATCACTGCATGAAACAATTACGCAACAAGCACACACAATACTATAGCAGATAAGACTGCCACCACTAGGATGAAACTGCAGTGTTCTGAGTAACCCCGATAACAAGGGAAAAACAAAGTCATAACTGCCACATAATGTTTCTGATGTACAACAGCTTTAAGCCAACACAGACAGTTAAAACACAGTAGTGAAATTATCTAACTCTGCAAACCAAAGTAAATCAGACCCAAGCACAAACTAATGATAAAACTGGAAAACATGATGTGTAACTGAATTCATGTATACATTGAACAATTCTGTGTAAAGTGCAACCCAAAGGAAACCTATACAATACAGCAAAGCCTCAAGCACAAGCTTGCTCTATCTGCATTTGTCTGTGAGTTGAAACCAGAGTTATGATGGTCTAAGCAAGCATGGAGCGGTGGAAAGATTCCAGGATGAGGAGGAATAGTTGCAGAAGGAGAAGAGGGAACAGGGTTGATTTTCTTTTTCTTTTTTTTTTTTTAAATAAGAGGGGAGGCAATTGGACACTTGCCACGACTAGATCATACACCCTAGCCATGAATACATTTAAAAATAATGATGATAGAGATGTCCTGATTGTTTTTTAAGAAGAATGGGTTGTGATTTTCCAGGCAAAGTTTGCATAAGTATATAAGATGCAGCGCATTGTGTAGTCAGTTAAAATCTTGAGATTTTGCTCATGTTTGTTATTACAGCCTCTGTATTTAATATTATTCACATCAGATTCTGAAGACTGTTTGAAGACTCTTTCTTGAAAACTTTTCTGAAGACTCCAATATTTGATCAAGAAGTGATTTATGACTACATGTTTGACAGAGCTGCCTGATCATCACTGGCCCATAGTGGGCAGACTGAGTCACAACAGTTGTTATGTACCAAACCACAGCAGTGCAGCAGACAACAGTTTTAATGTCAGACCAAAGCTACTGTATGACTGCCTTGGTTGACTAAAGTTGGTAGGAGTTGCTGTATAATACTAACCACCCTCTCTTGGACAAAGAAGCCTTTCACACTACTGGTAATGTAACCAGAGGAAAACAAATGGTGTTGCTCAGATTAGCTCCTGATTCTAAATTTGCACTGGCTACGTCGTCCATACTGCTGCAGTGCATGTGTAAAGAGGCTTTAAACAGACTTACCGCATGATGACATGCCCTGTGCGTACAGTCACCAGCAGACACTGAGGAAAAAAGTACATGTGACAGTGAGGCAAGTCTTCTAGTCTGCTTTCCATACAGACGAATATCAAATATGACATAACAGTTAACTTTAAAAACACCATCTAAAAGACATAATTCAAAATCCAATGGACTTTAAATAGTAAAATTTCTTTTTATCATGCTTTTGTTTGATATCACACTAAATCTTACATAATTCCTTCTGGAGGCAGCTTCTGTATCATATGATAGGGATTTTTTCCCTAACAAAAAGCGCAGTTGTAATAACACTGATAATGCCTCCACTTCACCAGTAAATCATAAGTATGAGCCAGACTGCACAGCACCAGGGAACTGGAACAGACACACTTAAATTAACATTTGTGCTTTTCAAGCTATAATGTATCTGCGGTACATCAGAACAACCACTGCAAGTGTAACTAAGCTTTACACAACACAGCAATGATTGTGTAAAATGTTATCTCTGTGTGAAAACAGTTTTGTGTTCTAGGGTAAAAAATGTTTGCCTCAAGACATGAGACATCTCTTTTTCAGTAATTCATTTGATAAAAATAAAAGCATTATTTGCTTTTAACATGGATTGGAAATATGCAAAGAATCACAAAAAAATATATATATATATATACAGGCCAAGAATCTTTGTTTGAAACAAGAATTACAAAGCAGATTTTGAAACTCATTACCAATTTATCCAACTCTTTTAAAGACACAGGTTTAGGGCGCTCTGATAGTCCTGCGGTCAGGGCTCATATCACATCAACACAAATGCAATCAGTAATGAGTCCTTGGTTCAATTCCTAACCGACCAAACCTTTACTGCATGACGACTGCCTTCCCTTTTTCACCATATTTCCTGTCTATCTTAATTGCTCTTATCTAATAAAAATAATTCTCCCAATTTTAACTTAAGAGTTGAAACTTGAGCTTGAAAGTTGATGTAAACATGTAAATAGATATGCCTAAACAAAACCTTAACCGACGTTAAGGTTAACACAATCACGTGCAAAGCGTTGTCAAAATGTCTTTGTCCACACAGCAGGCCTCCATTTTTATACAGATGTAACTCCAGATTCTCACCTCTGCTGCCATAAAGGAGAGGGTGTGCATGCCATGGGAAGCTCCCAGCAGGCCACATACTACAGCCAGGCCACAGCAGTGCAGGAGCAGGGAGACCAGCAGAAAGAGCACTTGCACATGGCTGTTCATAGGAGTGGAGGGGGAGAAAGACAGCTGTGGGAACAAAAATGCAAGTTATGAGTACACTGTACCTTCTGAAGAGGTCTCTTTTTCCTTGTGCCCTAAACTTTTCAGGGGTTGTTTTCTTAGAGAGCTTGTGCTGGTTTGAGGAATGTTGCTCACGTAGCCCAGTACAAATAAAGCGGAGTCAATTTTTAATGAATATCAGTAAGCAAAGGATGTACAACAAGCATATTGCTTTTATGCTTACAATCTCATAGTACAGATTATTGGGGTCATGATACAACAAATCTACCACTACAAAATCTGCATTTAGATTGAGCTGTCCATGGAAAAATCGCTAAATGACATTAAAAAAAAAAAAAACAATACAGTTAAAAACAGGAACACTCCCAAGTCAAAATAAAAAATATATATAATACCAAATACCAAAGCACATGCTTGCTTATACATTCGTGTCCAACACTGGTCATGGGTCAATAAGAATAATTTAATATGTGGCTCAGTAACATACTCAAACAGCAGCTCTGCTGTAGGAGCTAAAAAGAAAAACATGCTTGAATTTTACCCTTCCAAATTTACAATATCAGTGAATACCCAACACACATCTGCGTAATGGCAAAACACTGCTTAAGACTGTAAACTGACAGCTAACACTGTCTAGCGAGTATAGGATACAAGTTTGGGCTTATTACAAAAGAGCAGCTAGACAGGTTTCATTGGTTCTGTACCACAAAGTTTCATCATCTGTAGCACTTTTGATCTACATGTGTTTTCTTTTCCCTGAAGCTAGAACCCACAGTGACACAGAAACAGGAAGGAAGACAGCTGGGGGAACACAACTGACGAACTAAAAACATGAATAAAAGCGGATCTATGGTCAAGGCTGAGAGACAAGAACAAAGACTAGCACACAACTACATACGTAAACACAAGCAAAGGCAGCACAAGATATTCATATAAAGAAACTGGTCTGTTTTTACAGCAAAGCAGGCGGAAAATACCTTCTGGTACGCTGAGCCAGTAAGCGTTACATTATAGTTAACATACAAACTTAATGTCAATTTTAAATGTAGCTGCTTGCAAGAAGGAAATTGAATTTGATATTTTGTTTTCCCCAACATGCAGAGCCCAATCTGATACAAGAGTATGCCAGTGTTGCCACTGAAACTGTATCGGTCGTCAAACATGCCAGTACAAGGAACTATTAATAGATCCCGAGGTGCACTCAAGACTATTGAGGGGCATTCAGCTCACCTTTTAAAAAGGTCGCTATAGAAAGTGTGTCAGTTTGGTTATCAGATTTCATCAAATGCCAGGTATTTTACTAGTTTACATTTGCTCTCAGTCCTCATGGGTTACAAGCCAGCTGCAAAAAATGTAGCTCTAGTCCTGTCATGTTTACTGTGTAACCTATATAGGAACAAATTTCATATAAAGGCATTTAAACCTTATCAGGTAGCCTATCTTTGCTATGCCAGACATAGACGTGATTTCACAGTCTATACACACAAAAACATACAGATAACCACACAGCAACATACTAGCATACATGACTCACACCTGGCTGTTTCTACACACATATATATTGATGCCCCTATTTGCAATCCCGCCCATACTTCTATGTTTTACACAAACAAGTTTTGATCTACTCAGCAGCTCAGTGAAGCAGTTTTTCATTGACGCTATGATAAAAAGAACAAAATAGACAAAACATGTACACTTTTGCAAATAAAAGCTCTTCATCCCATTATTTGCACAATACCACATTAGCACAAGGAACTCAGGTTTCTTTGTATCTAAAACTTGTTGCTATGTAGGAATGGTAATGTGGTAAGAACATTGGTATACTGTTTCTAGCTGACATTTCTGAAGCAACATGTGCACCCTCCTGTAAAAGCAAGTTTTAAGATCTTGGTAGGTCTAGCGAAAAAGCAAATAACCTACAGATATCCATGACAACAGTGTCCTTTAACTTGACACGTCTATTTCAGAGGTGTTTCTTTTCAAGGCAAAACAGCTTAAAGAGTAGCAATAAGTTCTATCACTGTAAAATTTGATGAAACGGCCATACAATTAGTAATAAATCTAATGTCTCATATTAAGACATCCACAAAATAAATAGCTTGCTTTTAATATATTTTAACCCATTCATTATAGTATGCCCCAGGAAATATTGCAGTCTAACACTTGTTTCACATCTTGAAATATATCATTGGTTGACACATAATTCACGATTGAATTGGACTGATTCGCAACATTTTCTGAAAACTGTGATCAGACTGCTTTTGAGCGGTTGTGAATGTCAATAATTCAGTACATTTTACGAGGTTTGGGGCACTACAAAGTGTGAAAAAAGAATGTTTTGCCGTTAACAATACTTACATATTCAAAACGGTCTTTGCACAGCTGAACCATGAGGTGGAAGAAGACCAGGGCAGAGAACCACAAACACCACATGACCACCTCCTCCACTGTTTGCACGTTCAATACGCCAAAGATGAAAATAAATTTGTAGAAGATGAAGTTCCAGAACTTATCTTTGAGGTGCTGAGGAATAAACACAGAGCAAATAAGATGTCTCCTCCTACCAAAGTATAATTTGAAAGAATATTGGTCCTTTTTTGGAAAGAAATTACCAATCCCAGACATTTATTATTCAAACAGTATTTTAATAAACAGACTCACCTGCTTCTCGCTGACTCTAAGCGGCCCAAACACCACATACTGTATCATTTTAGCAATTAACATCAAAAAGCAGCAGAATGTGTTGACCAACACCTATGAGAGTACAGAGAACAAAGTGACCATTAGTTCCATCATCTTATCACAGTATACAAACTCATTACGTGGTTGACACTTACCCATACAAACAGACTGTCAGTCACAAGATACCACAGGACGGTCGTTGCCAGTTCTGTGTTACTAATATCATTATTTAGATGTTCAAGATCCACTTCAGAGGGAGCTTGTGTTTCATCAGTTTCCAAGGCCCCAAACCCCGGGTCGGTTACAGTGGTGTAGGCGCTGAAGATGCTCCCAGCAAGCAAAGCCACACTCAGTGCTGTGTAGGTTTGCAGGCTGGGCCAAGGAAACCTCTCCAAGAACAGCAGAGGCATTGCAGTGGTCACGGTCCACTTCGAAATGTGTGAAAACGTGTCAGTCCAACAACCTGTGAAGGCATGAGTGAGTTAGCTAACGTTAGCCAAACTTTACTGAGTTAAACGTCAACATTATATAACAATGCTAGCATACGATCACAGCTATTTAGTGTAAGCATCCGCTATGATTCAGTATTGACTTTGAAATAGCCAGTTGGGGGGCACTAGTACATAATTATCTTGCTAGTTTATATGAAGTTAAAATGCAACGGTTGCGCTAGTTGACGTACTCTCAGTTCCCAAGCAAAGCTAACTTCCCATTAGCTCAACAGAGCTGGTAAAGGAGCAAATTCCAACCGTATTGAACTGTCTTAGGTGAAGTGTTAAAATATTAGCTTATACCAGCCAAAGAAAGGGAAAACGTGCCTTATCGACCAAACTGGCAACCAATACTGTAATGCGACACGTTAGTAAAGCAAATGCTAAATTAAGGGAGTTCACGCCCCTAACATTAGTTATTTACCTGGCGTACGTTACCTAATGCTAGCTTACTTGTTAGCTAAAATTAGCTACGTAGCTAGCCAGTGTTAGCAAGCACCAAACACCAGATTCGTATTGAATCGCCACTTACAGTTTGTCACAAATTTGGCTAAACACAATATCCAGCGTCCCCTATTGTATTCAGACGTGTACTTTCAGGGCTGCTGCACTGAGGACATCGTAGTTGACAAGCTCGCCATGTTTATTTCACGGAACAGGCAGCTGGCTGAAGGCTGGGTTTCTTCTTAGCGCAGCGTAGCGACGTCATCACAACAACTTTAAAGTCATAGTGGATAAAAATATCTTTTCACTTTGTCAACTCAGATTAAATAATAAACACGAATTGCCGATTAACTATAAATAACAAGCAAACAAAAAATATCTATTTTTAATATTTTATTTTAATTTTAGTTATGTTTTGGAAAACTGTTTAGGTGATTGAGATCATGGAGTTGCTTGAACAGACGAGAAATGACCCTTCTTTATTAAAAACAAAAAAAGAGACCAAAAACAAAACTATTCGTCACCTCGAATCTACACAGTACATATATTTAACTTTTAATTCTGCTTGATACTAAAATAAATCATCATGATTTTGCTTGCTTGTTTTTTTCTGCCACACTGTCAGTGTGTGTTTCCTCTTTTTTGTTGTAATATTTGTGTTTTATATGCATTACAGTTTCTGATCACCTGTGGCTGAAGGTTTAGGATGTGTTTATATATGTATTGTCTGGATCAAAGCCACGTGATCATTTAAACCCCTTTGATACGTCTTGTGGAAACCATCAACAAACTCCTGTAGAGGCCACTGTTTCTGAGCTTTAGTCTAACTTAAACCCAAACTCCTGCCCAGATGATTTTATTTACAAAAAAAAAACACTAGAGAATTTGTACTGTTAAATAAATTAAGTAATTACAATTAGAGATGTGAAGAAAACATGGTTACTGGTTTTTATGATAAATAGCTGTTTTATAGTGCAGTGGGTCAAAGAGAACCAAGATACAAGTGTGGTATGATGTGATGTAATTGAAATATTTACAATATTACCTAATCACCTAATCATTACCTAAAATAATTTCCTCCGGGATGAATAAAGTAGATCTTATTTATCAACTAGTCAACTATCACAAGTGCGAAAAAGCTTGGAGGGAGAGGGAATTCATCACACACACACGTGCACATGAGGAACATTCAGTAGTTTACAGTAAAACTGTGGTGGGAGCTGATCTGACAACACATATGTGAGGATTTGTTCTTTTGAATGCTACATTTCTGTCAAAATTAATAAATTAGTCTAAGGTTTATAAATCTGCTATTACAGTGCACTTTATAAATTTAAAACTCTATTGAACCAGGCCCCCAGCACGCTGAAGTCAAACCTCAGAAACACAGATATCTAAAGGGTGATGGACGCAACAGCTGCTCTTCTGAGGATAGAACAACTGTGTCCTTAGATATATTTGAATCAATATAGGTTTAAAACAACCTAAACCTTTTACACTCAGCTAAGCTAATGACAGATCAAAGGCTCTAGTTCATTTTGCAGACAGGATCGTTAGCATCTTTAGAGCTTTCTTTTAGTCTCGAAAGATGATGATATTAGTAGAAATTCTAAAAATGTTTTATTATTTGTACTGGTTGTGCTCTTAAATACACTATGCACAAACAGACGTAAATAAAATGGAAAATGAGTATCATAGAAAGTGTTTTTTTTATTATCAACCATCACATCTGCTGTCACAGCCTTATATCAGGTATAGCAATTCCAGTAAATGAACATAAAAACAGGAAATTTCAAGACAGTAGCCATTCATTTTGATTCATTCTTTAAAATTTACATCATACAGCCACACACAGCTGCAAAGGGAGTTCCTAAACTAAAATCACCATAGACATTGCAATCTGTAGTGAAACACATCACTAATGAGGAACTAGGTGAAGAAATGGCATAATGAAATCGTAATCTGTCACTGCATGACTTTATTGAAGGTCGTGACTTCACTGAAGAACAGGAAAAGTAAGAATTGAAATTGAAAGCATAGTCGTGTTGCTCTGCCTTCAGCCTGTCACAAGATAGACCAAAGATCACATGAAAACATTCCACTAGTTTTCAAATTGAAACAATATCAATAGGAGTCATTCACAAAATGAACAAACATTTATTTAACAGCATAAACAGTAAACACATGATGACTGATAGATAGATAAATTTGTGAAATGAAAGACAATGAATGACTAGGGGAGATCGGCTTGAGACCAATTTTGATTATGTCACTGTACAGGCAAGTAGTGGTAATAATTAACTATTGAAATAGATGTCATCCATTCAACAGATGGAGTTGGCATAGAGTCCAAAGTTAAAGTCTGTGGGAGTGTTGTTACAAATACAGAGAAACGAGAAAAAGATTCAAGCAACTCATCTGGGCTATTGCAGTTGGGAGCGTAATCAATCCATTTATTTTCCAGTATGTTTAACTATGTCTTTCTGTCAAGTGCAGTTTCTGCTGATGGTGATATGTGGAAAGGAGAAAGATATAGAATCATTTGAGGTGAGTAAAGAAAAGTGATTTAGTGTATTTCATGTTACTTATTGATATCTTGTGGCATCGTGACCGTTTGTCAGCAGCCACTGCCTCTTTGTGGAAATGTGATTATAGTCCAAGATATTGAGGCAGCAAGAGTAGACAATAAGCAAAATAGAACACCAATTTAAAAAATGATGTCTGGTATACTTACCTAGGGAAAGGGGCAGTGAGGCATGTAACACTGGATAATTACGGTCACAAAATTATAGATGATCCCTTGAGAAGCAGGGAAGTTGAAACTCTGACAGTGATCTGGATTTGAAAAGACCTATGAAAGACCTTTGACTTTTGTATTTGTCAAACAAGATAATTTAATATACAGATACATAAATACTCAAATTGTCCCTGCCTTGTTCTGTGATAAATCAATAATAGAGGTTCTCGCCAACCTATGATCATAGAAAATTCTCTTAATTGCCCCTACCTTACAAAAATGCATAAAACTATTAAGAAATAAAAATGTTTATTGGCAAATATCAGTTGACTCACCTCACATCTGTGATACTCAGATGGTAATGTCAGCAACCTGGTTCCTGTTCAATTCATCCATAAAGGGAAGTGAAGCCTTGCTTATGCAGCACTTTGTTTTATTCTTCATGCAGACACCACAGTCGGCATATACACTCGCAGCATGAACCACTCCGCTGAGCTGTCTCCTTCAGAGGACCCTGAGGAGTTTGATGGTGGGACAGCAGTGGTTTGTGTGATCCTGGGCCTGTCCTTCCTGGTTGGAGCTCCGGGGAACCTGCTGGTGATCTGGACTATCCTGAGACATGTTAAGCAGCGCTCCCACACTGTGGTGCTCCTCCTGCACCTGGCTGCTGCAGACCTGCTCGTCCTCATCACCCTGCCTCTGTGGATCTACTCTCTGGCACACACCTGGGTGTTTGGAGAACATTTTTGCAAGGCCTTAGTGTACATTGTCAATGTATGCATGTTCAGCAGCATCTTCTTCATCACCCTCATGAGCGTGGAGCGCTATCTAGCCATCTGTCATCCATTTGTGATGATGCGTTGGAAGACCAAGAGCATCATGAACAGGTGTCTTGTATTTTTGTGGCTCTTTGCTCTGCTTCTGGGAGTGCCTGCAATTCTGACCCGGACTGTGGATGAAAGTGATGGAGCTGAACAGTGTCTTTCCATGGAGGTCAACTCTTTGACCCATGCAATCCTCTTCTTATGTGTGGAGATCTTTGGGGGGTTTGTTGTTCCTTTCATCATTCTCACTGTCTGTTACTGTCTTGTAGCTGCGCAGCTCAGGAAAATGAGTTTCAACTCCAAACAGAAATCCATGGTTCTTGTCCACACTGTGGTGATTGCTTTCACAGTATGCTGGTTGCCTTACCACATTATCAACATTACTGATCTGGTTTGCATTCTAGGATCCGGCACAGAACATGAATGTGTCCCGAAAAGTATTGTCTATACCTCTGGTGCCCTTGTTTTCATCAGCAGTTCGGTAAATCCTGTGTTATATGCCCTCTTTGCAAGGAACTTGCGAGGGAGTCTCGAGGAGTCCAGGCTGGTCAGGCTGTTTCAGGAAATAGCCACTCACACAAACAAACTCAGGGAGATGGCATTACAACAACAGGCTGGCCAGAGGGCAGCAAATACACAGGTAGAGCTGATGTCGGACTCTCTGTGTGAGAAAAATACTGTGAATCCCTGAAAATGGGATAACAGGAAAATGTGACACGTGTCTTTTACAGTTAATTAGGAGACAGTGTGCTGTAATTTATACCATTACTATGTATTGTACCCTCCTGTTGTTGTTGCAGATTTACCCAACACAGCCAAATATATGATTGTAATATCATGTTTTGGAGAATATTTATAACTTATGTTTGTTTACATTTTGTTGTAAAGTTACAATTTTAGTGTTGTATAACGTGGTTGATAATTAAAATTAAAGATGCATTTGAAAACTGAAAACTGCTCCAAATTTCACTTTTGATCATTAAATAAGACTAAATCTTTTATTTCTACTACTACTACTACTTGTACTTTAAGTTACAAGTAGATCTTATTTCTTTAAAAAAAAAAATACTGTCCTCTGTACTGTACTTTTATATTGAGTATGAATCAATCATTGCCACTCAGCCACATGTGCATAGTCTTTCAAAATGCTATACATTGATGGGTGAAAGAGCCTTGAATCATATATTTTAAGTTCACTTCCTGACACAACTGCACTACCAGTCAAAAGTTTGGACACACCTTCTCATTCAATGCTTTTTATTTATTTGTATTATTTTCTACATTTGAGATTAATACTGATGACCAACACTATTTTGTTTACGATATAATTCCATATGTATTCCTTTATAGGTTTGATGTGTTCAGTATTAATCTACAATTTAGAAAATAATTCAATGAAAAGCATTAAATGAGAAGGTGTGTCCAAACTTATGGCTGGTAGTGCAAATTAAAGCATCTCCTCCCTCTGGAATAAAACAACACGAGGACAGTTTCCAGTCCACAGTTTCTTGTAATTTATCCATTTTACATCTGTTTTTTTAAAAATTGTGAATACATAATTATATAATGTTATATATTATGTACTTACATTGTGTTGTTTTCTTTATGCCATTTAGCATTCAAAAGTCAAATGCTGTATTTAAAAATAATGTATTTTTCCTTATTTTGTTGATGTCAGTAAAGTGAAACTGTCCTGATTGTGTTACTGATTTGTAGCTTTTAAATTGTATTGGTTCACACAATAATCCTGCATCCTGTTAAATAAAATAGTGAAACACAAAGTTATCACAGACTCAAATTTTGAACCCTTTTGTAATTTTATAGTTCTGAAGTGGTGAACAGAATGATGAACAATCCCTTTTTTGTAAATAACTCATTTCCGGGTAGCTAAAAATGATGTTTTGTGAAGCTAAAAGTTTTACAAACTTTGCTCTGAAACACGGGCTCATGTGCTTGCTAATAATGTTATTGTGTCCATAGTGTTGCTCTCGTCTAATGCAGCAGCTGGGCTCATTTCTGTTTTAGTTCATTTCAATTTCTGGCAAATGATTTTTAATTTATATTATCACTCTTTAAATGCTTCTTTTTCACCATAATCCATGAACTGAGGTGAAAAAAAATTGACTGTGTATGCATGAATCACCTCTTGGTGTCTAAAAAAGCCCAGAGAGGAAACCCTGTTCTTGTGCAGTCTATACTTAAAGGGAAGTGAGGACTTACTTGTACAGCAATTTGTCTTTCTTTTCATGCAGACACCACAGTCAGCACATACACTCGCAGCATGAACCACTCAGCTGAGCTGTCTACTTCAGAGAAAATGGCCCCTGAGGAGTTTGATGGTGGGACAGCTGTGGCTTGTGTGATCTTGGGTCTATCCTTCCTGGTTGGAGCTCCGGGGAACCTGCTGGTGATCTGGACTATCCTGAGACATGTTAAGCAGCGCTCCCACACTGTGATCCTCATCCTGCACCTGGCTGCTGCAGACCTGCTCGTCCTCATCACCCTGCCTCTGTGGATCTACTCCCTCGCCCACTCCTGGGTGTTTGGTGAGGCCTCCTGCAAAGCCATGGTGTTCATGATCAACGTCTGTATGTATAGCAGCGTGTTCCTCATCACCCTCATGAGCGTGGAGCGTTTTGTGGCCGTGCGTTATCCCTTCGCCTCATTAGACTGGAAGAGAAAACAAGCTCTGAATAAAGTGCTGCTCGCTCTGTGGACGGCAGCTTTCTTGTTCAGCATACCTGTCATCCCAACTCAGGTTGTTGGGCAGGATTCTGATGGGGAGCACTGTCTGTACCGCCTGTACACCTCAGTGGCCCAGGAGCTGGTGTGTGTGCTGCTGGAGACACTGGTGGGCTACGTAATACCCTTCTCCATCCTCGTGGTCTGCTATGGCTGTCTGTGCAGCCGGATTACTCAGATGACCTTCAAGTCCAAACGCAAGTCCACCGTCTTGATTGCCAGTATAGTGGTTGCGTTTGGCATTTGTTGGACACCCTACCACATAGGAAATATCCTTTCGCTCATCGTCCTGGCCATTGAGAACTCCTTTCATGATGCAGCACAGAGTCTGGAAAGTGTCAGAAGCACCATGGCTTTCATCGCTGGAGCCATGGTCTTTATCAGCAGCACGGTTAACCCTATTCTCTACATGTTTGCGGCTCGCTCCTTCAGGAGCTCCCTGCGAGACACCGGCATTCAAAAGCTTTTCCGCCACATCTCCAGCACCTCTCCAGGTGAGGGAAACAGAGAGATGTCTTTTGTGTCCAAGAGACAGAGCAACCAGACCAACAGCTCCCTTTGCGCGTCTGAACCAAAAGACCAAATGAACATACTAATAAAAATGTGTGAAAACAATCCATCCTGACATTGAAATTGTTCGGGCTCCTGTCTGCACTCTGTGTGTCAGTGTAGATCTCTCTTTGTATGTCGTATTCATTTTCGAAATGAAAGAAATTTTGCCTGAAATGAAGCTAATTTTGTATGAAATTACAGACAAACAAGATATCTGAGTACAGCTGTGCAATGCTTGTCCAACTTTGTAAATTACCCATTTTACCTGTTTTTTAAATTGTGAATATATATTTATAAAATGTTATATATTATGTATGTTTTGCCTTTTTCTTTCTGTTCTTTACAGTTTATGCCATTTAACATTCAAAAATAAAACAATAAGTAATTAGATATGAAAAAGACTCAGTGTGAAGTTTATGTAAAAATACAGTGTAAATGTTTTGTTTTCTTTTGTTGTTGCTGTTTTTTCTGTTTGTTTGTTTTTTTTTTAATACCAACAATGAGAAATTGTATTGATTATGCTATTGATTCTGAACTTTTTAAAAATTTGTCTGTGGGAACACCATTAAACAGAGGACAATAGGTTTGCTGTTCTGTAATCCTGTGTGCCACTTCTTGTTTTTTATTTATATATTTTTGCCACAGAAAGAAGTTCACGCAGTTCTGTCAGGACAGCTGTCTTGATGCAGACAGGACTTTAAGAGCGTTTTAATCTTACTACCTTTTATTCTTGGTGAACTGTAACATCTCCAAAAAAAATCTGACTGAGTGATTGTGAACTCATTCTCTACAAATTCTATTAAATCCACATATAATGCTATATTTTAATCTGTTAAAGAATTCAAAAGTTACAACTACAACAAAATAGTTTTTCACTCGTGACAGATTAGCTAATAGTTGTCCTGGTATCCCAATACAGACAACAGCCGTGCTTTCAACTTCCCCTCACAAAAAGATTGCCAAATGAAAAACTGCATGTTCCCTTTGTTCAGCAGCAAAAAGCGGAATCATGTCTTAATGTTTGCCACAGTCTTATAAAACTGAAACTCGTACTTAGCCGCGAAATATTTCAGTATGTACTTACTGATATCTTTAAATGCACAAATATTAATAACTCACTCTTTTACAGCATGTTGATAGGATGACATAGAACCTTATTAGCCAGTAGATGGCAGTGATGGCTGCCTGTGACTCCTAACTGTGTTTCTGATAATAGAGTTTTGACATCATTACAGTGTGGTGTAAATAATTTTTACTTGCAAGTAATGAAGTGGAAGGAACCAAGATTATCCATTCTTTCTCAGTAGTTTGTGGGATTGTCTAAAGAGTTGATCCTTGACCTAGCCCCCATAAGATGTTAATATGAAGCATATACAGTATATAGGTCAAGTAATATGACACTGCTGTGGCTATAGCTTTGTGTTCTGACAATGACAGAATCCCTTACAGGAAAATATGATGGCTCAACAAAATTATTGTACCAATATGCCAAATTTACCCCACTATTCATGATACGCTAAGATCCTGCGAGTCTGATTGACTTACGGTAATTTTTATTTGATAAGATTCTGCACTCTTTTAGAGAATTACAAGCCTTGAAAGTTCAGACATCTACAAGAACAGATTTTTTTTTTTACATGGGGTGTCATTTGTATGTTGTGCTAAATGCAATGAAATGGCTCGCTGTGAAAATGATTTGAAGCGAGGATCAAATAAACCCATTGTGACAGCACTTGTCACTTCACTGGATTCTGATTATTAGTGGGTCGGGAATTATTTTCACTGTGACAGTGGAAAATTACAGAGAGCAAAGGGTGTGACAAAGATGAGATCACACAAGAAAACGTAGCTGATCAGAGACAAGTTGCATATTTTCTCATAGAATGAGGAAGCAGCAAAAACACTGGTATGGGCCTATGGTGCACTCATTTCATAAGTATATTCCCCCATACTTACTACATATAGGTTGGGTTTTATGTGTTGCTGTATAGTGAAATATTGTGGCATAATTAGCTTCGAAGGTAAAAAATAATGTAGGCACACATATAACATTGGTATTTAACATACTGTGACACACTGAGGTCACAGTAAATTCTTTTCTCCCCCCTTTAAAATGTGATGACTGTAATTCCTTTAAATGTAAATCATACTTACTCTTTGCTAAAGACACACCACAGGAAAAGACCTGGCAACTGGTGCAACAGAGCCACAAATCTTGACAAGCCTTAAGGTTTACAGAGTAGTGCTGGTGGTGCTTTTGCCACTGGCTCCCTGGAAGGCCTGCAACTTCACACCACATGGTCATAAAATCCATCATTTAGTACACAGAAAGTTGTTTTCTGGGTACAATGGTAGCTGACACAAACTTTACTGTCACTTTATAGACATTCTACATGTACGAGCATGCACACTAAATGACGTCATGAAGATAAATGTTCTTTTCTGTTGTCGTGGAATATCATTATGTGTCTAGGATTTCAGTTCCTGGGTTTTCCAGTGTGACCCTCAAGTAATCAGACTGGTTCAGCTGGAAATAGCAATTTCATATAAGGAAGGAGACACAAGGAATTACTTTTGAGGCTGGAGGATTTAATTGAGTGAAAGGAGGTGAATAGACAAAAAGCCTTGCTTTCACTGCAGTCTGTTGGCTCAGAGCGAGCAGAGAAGGGAGTGTCGGGAACAACAAAACTGGGCGTTCTGGGAACTGGGCCAAAGACTAGTGAAAACTCACTCACAAATTCTGGAAATACAAAAATAATTTTAATGGCAAATAATAATGTTTTTTTTAAAGCACAAACACTTTAATAATATTAGAAAGCTTATTTATGTTGCGTTTGTTTTTTTTTCAATTACCTGTAGACTCCTGTGCGTTTTTTCTCCACTATCAGTATCATAATCAGCAGGCTATATGGATATGCCTCATGGAGTTATTGCAGCCCCGTTTAACCAGATTACTTCCTGATTCAACAGAAGCGACCAATGATATTACAGCACTTACCTCATCGTCCCGCCCTCACCTTTACAAACCAGCCAATAGACGCCGCCGCTCTGACTCCTCTCTCGCAGAGGCCGAGCCACACAGGTAACTCGGAGAAAAAAATAGAAAGGAGAGGAGGAAAAAAAACTCCGGGGCTTGTTATGGAGTTCGTGTGAAAGACACACGGATTTCCACCCTTCTTTACCAGTTAAACCAGTATCTCTGGATAGAACACACTCAAGTACAGCAACAGGTAGAGTCTCTGACCGCAAACTCTTCCGTGGCTCCTCTGAAAATAATCTCTCCCCCCTTTTTTCTCTCTCCGTTTGTCTCAATTGAGTTTCCAGCCCTTTTGTTCGCTCTTCTTATCACTTGGAAAAAGGTGAACCCTCGTGTTATTTTTATTTGAATCTTTGCTTTAATTGTAGTTTTTACCCTTGTGGTCCCTGATGGCTTCGCACAGTGATACTCTGGTGGTGTTCTTTGGGGCAACAGCTGGTGCAAATGGGGGTAAACTGGGTTCGGATGAGAGGGAAATAATTCTCTTGGTGTGGCAAATTGTGGATCTACATGAGAAAAAGGTACGGACCTTTCTGACCCCTTCGTTCGTTGTACGGTTTCTTGTGTAGCCAGAGTGTTTGTGGCATAGTGTCTACCTGTAGAGGAGCAGTGTTTGACATTTAAATCAACATGGTGTGCTCTCTGTAGCCGTGTTTCGTGCTAGCTAGCGCTACATCAGCTCTGCCTGCGTTAGCTCACCTTTTTTAACAGGTGTGCGAGTGAAACTTGACGAGCAGCTGAGAGATGTAGCTTCACCCAAAGGAGAAAACACACCTTTTTGGTTTAGCATGTCAGCTTGTCCATGTAAACGACGCTTTATTGACAATTAAGTGCTTTCATTGCAACTACATTGTCAATTGTTTGACTTTTTAAAGAGTTAATTTCCTTTATGTGGGGGGTGTCATTGCCACAAAAAGTGGTCGTCTGCCCAAAACCGATATGGCGCAGTTTATATACGTTCACAGTCGCTTTTATCTGGGTCATTAAAAGAACGCTTTTGCTGTTATCCTTATGTCTCTTCATTATTTTAGCAGCTCTGTGCTCTTCATTATAACTAATTCTGTTCTTTTGTAGCTCAGGAGCACCAATTTAACTCATAAAATGCAGTTTCCTACTTGCCAAAAAGTGACTACAACACCTATACTGTGACCGAAATGTTATTAATGCATCAATGTGACTTCAGGGTTATGTTTTAAAGGTTTCAGCCTATAGGATATACAAATATAGACAAGGATTTTAAACACGTCTTCACACAATCTACCAAATTATGCCATAATCGACAACAAGAAACAAGTTCAACATTGTTTTTAAATGAGTTTTGCGGGTTTTGTTTTTTTTTTGTGTTACGACTGTTCGATTCAGATAAAAGCAGCCGTAGATGTATATAAACTGGGAAATCCGTTTTTGGCAGACGACCACTTTTTGGCACAACAGTAATTTGCCATTAATTAGCTGTTTTTTTGTTTGTTTTGTTTTGTTTTTTTACTCTGTATTCCGTGCTATGAAACGTTAAATCCCTCCACAGGTCGGGAAGCTTCATAAATGTCATGTTAAGCCAGACTCTTTGGAGCTGACAGACCAGTGTAAAGAAGAGACAGGACTGACTTTGGACGAAATAATCAAAGCTGAGCCCCTGGACAAAGTTCTGCAACAGGTGAGTCTCACTGGTCCCTTGAATATCAGGTCATTTAATCTCCACGAGGAATCTTTATGTCACTTTAACCAAAAATAGAGTGAATATTGTGGTCAATGTACTCAGTTTATACAGAAAAACCTCTGTACCCCTTCTAACATTATCAAGAAGAAACTTAAGAAACTTATTAAACCAAGAAAACTTTCCTCTGACAGTTTTTGCCAGGAGCGAGATGTGACACGACAAGCCTGACTGGGTATTAAGCTGTAAGCTAATGTGAAGAGAGTCAAATTTCCCATATGACCTTTGAGAAGAAATGGGCCTCCACCTGGTAGAGATGTGTCATTGGTTTGGCCCTGACAATTAAACTCTGCTGACAGTTTTGTAGAAGCTCAGGAGCGAGGATGGGCAGAGCCTGAGGTGTCTGGAGATAAGGAGGAGTCGCAGGTCTAGTCTTGTCTCGGCCTGATGCTTGCTGCAGACATCTGGAAGGCGGAATGTTTACCCGGACCGCACCTCTGTTTTAGGCTGCAGGACAGAGAGGAGGCGAGGCTTCACAGATCAGGGGCTTCATCTTTACCACTTCATGGTCAAGATGTGAATTTGCTTTCTTGGTTCTCCCTGTCAAGAGGTGTGTTGTGACATACGTACTTATGTTGCCAAGCATGTTTTTCAGCCACCCTTGCAGGAGTGTTTGTTTGCACTGGGTGCAGTGTTCTTACAGTTTGAAAACCTCTCATTATCATGCCGGACCGGTGTGTCGGCGTTGAGATTAGTGCTGTTGTGGAGTGAATGCAGTGCATGTGCTTTCAGGTTTGTTTGGATAATGAATTTTCTTGTTTGTTTTCTTCAAATTCTCCCTGGGGCTTTACACTAATGACGCTGCCAGAATTATTAAACTCAACACGCAGGATACAGAATGAGAGAATTTCTTGGGAGTTAAGTCTAAATGCCGATGTCATTTGGGCCTTACACATACAGAGCGGGTAAGACTTCAGCCACTCTAGGTTAGATTGTGTGCTGAACCTTCAAATATTAACCCAAGCAATCAGTTTGTTCTTCTCATACCTTTGTCTCACTGCTAACTTTCTCTTACTATTGGTCACTCTAAGATTAGTTTTATCCCTGCTGATATGGGGAAGAAAAGCAAATCAAAATTGTTCAGATAGTTGGAGGCATTTTTTGGAATTGCGGTTTAAAAGCACGTGGTTCAAAGTTGTTGTTTTAGATGTGTCAACCCATTCCAACTTATTTGGTGCAGAAGGGAAACAAGCAGCTGTCTGTTACTGGTGGGCTTGTCGTATTGACCCGTGTGGTCAGAGCTCCCAAGGACGTCTGCTGCTTTTCTTTGGTGAAAGATTTATTAAGGTAGAGAGAGCTAGAGACATTACCAGGGCTGTTAAACACTTGGCTCTCATGCAGTTTGCCAGATTTAAACCATATCACGGTCCATTTTCTGTTAAATTCAGTCACTGTTAGTTGACCTTCTCACGTGCTTTGCATGATGTTTTTCACTTGTGTGTAAGATAATTATTATAAAATGAGTACAAACTGTATATTTATTAAATACAGCAAATGACTTCATTTCAAGTTGTAAAAATGGACACCAGGGTAGATTCAGTTCCGCCTGTTTTTTTTCCTCCACCATTTGCAGCAGCTCAGATTAATGTGCCATAAAAATCCTAAGTTATGCTGAACTGTGATAGAAGCTCTACAAAATTAAATTTAAGTAACCTGAATTAAATATTAACTTTTGTTTCTAGTTTCTTTGTTCCAGTACATGCAAATCTATTGCAGCCAGGTACAACAACAACAGATACTCCGTTTTAGTTCAGAAAGACTTGTTATGTTCAAGACCCTCTATTGGACATTTGCGAAATTTGTCTTTTTAAAATACTGGAAATACATATTAAATAAGACTTTAAATACTAAATTCTGTGTATCAGGAATAAATTGATGTATAAGATGATATAGCCAACATCCAACATGTGTGTTTTATGAGTGCAGCTGTGACACTTTTATCACACACGTTCGTTTTGGTTCTGTGGAGTTGACTGATTGATGGTTTAGCTGTAGTCATGCTGACGCTGACTGTACATGCTTGACTTTAGTTGGGGGCATTGACGGCATGTTGCAGCCTGTGGTGTGTTGCATGTAATGTGAGAGTTCACGGACATTGTTGTGAAACTGAGACATTACATTTATATGCTCATTATTTAAAAATTTTTCAACGGTTTTGGATCATAGCCAGAAGTCTTGGCTGGATCTGACTTTGATTTAAGTTGCTAATATTTGGCGCTTGCTACAAAGGTAGCCATCTTCTGAAATGGTTCACATGATGAATCGCGTTAAAGGGTGTTTCACACAACTGGGATTTCAATATTTCAGTTAAACGTTGCATAACATAAAATGCTCTAATTTGCATCAACATACCAAAGATCCTTAAGATCAGAATGTCTAGTCAGTGCTTCTTCAAAAAGAATATCTTAAAAGAAATGTGTACATGTTGCTGCAAACGCTGTTTTTACAATTACAGAAGAAGACAAATTATTGGGGAGAATCAGGCTAAGAAATATGTTTTAGCCACTTCCAGATAAAATAAAATAATTTAAACATGTGCTACTTTGGCTGTGACGAAGCTGCCTCTCTCGGTCTATTGTGACCACTTTTTGGTCTCGAGTAATGTCTCATATGTAGAACAAAAATAATCACAGGTGTTTCAATGCAGTTTTGTGTTGGAGTGTGTTTTTCACAATTTTGACATCAGGGTGTTCCTTTTTACTGCAAATGTATATCGATTAGAAATGTTCATCATCAGTCTCCTTGATTGCTGATATTCGTGACAGTGTCGGGCCTGAGAAAAACCTATCAGTTGACCCTTAATATATTTTAGATTGTTTGATTTGATTCTGATGCAGTGCAGTGAGTGAACAGACTGCTGTGGGAGAGAAGTTATTGTGTGCACGTTTGTGACTCTTACACCGACTGATAACCAGTTGTTCAGCACATGAAACTCGTTTTCTTTATCCCTTTGCTGCAAAACAAAGCTGAATTTCTTATTTACATGATGTTTAAGAAACTGGGTCACTACAGAAAAACAGCCGTAGTGACTAAAAAATTAAGTCCGTGTAAACTCAGGGAAAGGTACTTTATTTATTTAAGGTAATACTTAAACTCCAACTTCCAGAATATTTCACCCATAATTTTGGCCCAGTCACAAATGGGACAACACTTTGTGTCACAAAACGTGCTGTGGTGGAAGTGTGTGTTTAAACAGTTGCCCACAGGGACTGCCCTGACACTCCTTGCTGCTCTTATCGGAGTTTGTTTCATCCACCACCACACTACCTCACCGCTGCATACAAACAGTCCAGCTACACCAGAGAGAAGCTCTGACAGGATCGTGTTCAAAGGCCGCTTCCTCCCCCTCATCTGTGGAAATGCCTTTCAGAGCTAGCGCAAAACAGAAAGTTGCACTAGTAATATGTCTAACTCCTGAAATAGTTATGGAAAAACATTGATTTTTTTTTTTTTTTAAATAAAATAAAATATGTAGTGTTTCTACAGATGGTATGGTAAATTATCACATCAGGAACTGCAAATGAGCAGCCATTTTTTTTACAACAGAGCCAAATGTATCAGTAGCCAGTAACCAGACAGATGTTAATTTTGTTGGCAGGATGTTGCAAAAATTACACTTGATAACATGTTGTACTTTATATATTGTACAATAGTCCTTTCATGTTGTTGACTGTAGTTACTATTTTCTAGATTGTGCCCACTGAAAATGAAATATAGCCAGTTTAAGTGGAAGCCATGACCTTTTTGTGGTTATTTTATGACGTTTGCTCAATGGCTTGTTGTCTCTACCTATCAATGCAAGATTTGTCTTCTGCTCAGCTTGTTTGTTCTGTCTAATTGTGGCTTTTGACACTGACGAGAAAGGATGAGGGTGTGCCGCTACCTCTTCTGTAACATTTGCTTTGCTCTCAGTAATCTGGCTTTAGTAATAGGCCAAGGTGGGGCTGCATGCACAGCTATGAGCAAACAGTCCTCTTAACACTGTAAACATGAAATGGTGCTGTATGGCTGACCTTAAAATGTGCCGCTAAGTTAATCTATAAAACTCTGGAGTATTGTAGTGTGGGATTTCTGTGTTTATCGTTAGAAAAATGAAAGCTCCAGGTATTAAGCCAGATGCATACAAAGCCCTGACTTGTTGTCAATGTATAGAATGTGAACATTAAATGAAGTCCAGGGCTTCCTGGGCTGCACATCAAAGATCTGTACCTTTTTGCTTCATCTTTGCAGTTTATAATGTTTGTGTGAGGATTAAAATTATGACCAAAGAGTGTTTTTATCTGAATGGACAACAAATGGTCGGATGTCTTTTATGTTTTATTTCCCATCACCTGTAAGGCCCTCATGGTGTGTATGGACCATTTGAAAATTTGTAAATGAGAGTCATATGACAAGCTTCATATGCTATTTAAGTATTATATAGTAGATAAGTGCACAGATGAGTATTTTGTGATGAGTACTTTATGTGTGATACGTCCTTTTACCAATTTTAACTTCTGCAGTGGCTGCTCTCACACACTCTTAATTGGTATGAGAATGTGAAGCATCGCAACGGATCTGTCATTAAATTATCCTGTTGTTTCTGTGGTGACGCTGACACTCAAATAAGCACTATTTAGGGGCACCATGCAAACACTGTGGTTTCACTTGTTCAGTAGCTCTTAGACTGCAGAAAGTGTCTGCGGCGTTTTAGTTTTGTTTACGTCAGTGTTAAATGTGTGCTTTTGGAAGTTATTCCTGCTGCCAGTTTTAGACACATTGTAATTGCATATAATGTAGTTTGACAGCACACATTGACCTTATACATCCTGTGATTCTCACTTGTTCAGTGTAAAACCAACATGCTTTATCTGGTCATGTTAAAAACTGTAATTTTTACAAGGTGAAGTGAGTCTTTAGTGTTTTTGTCCAGCCATCCTAAACATCTCTTAATCTAACCCTGAAGCATTTCTTCTCTTGCTAGTAGCGGGTTGCTGCTGCCAAATAGTACCACATTTCTGTGTGACTGTTGAGGATCATGCCCCAACATGCACTTCTAATATACTCTCCCTCTGTCTGAAGGTCTGTCATAGCCAGTGGCCATGTGAAACTATACAGTCACTGAGTTTAAGGTGGTCCCATATCCAGATGGTGTAACTGCTTTTACAGCAAACTCTGAGTGTTGAGGGAAGAAAGAGGGGAAACTAACAGCATTGTAAAGTGGTTAATTACAGAAGCAAATGGTGGTCTTCATTGTGCGTGGGAATGTGTCATTCAATTCAGTATGACTTTAAAGAAGTTTCAAGATGTCATTACTATACGGCTATCTGTGTAGGTGGGTCCCCACATCCTCTCCAAATACTGTATGAAATTAACAATGGCCTAAATGGATTATTCTGATACCCAATATAAAACACCTGGATTGAGACAACAAAAAGAACGGAGGTTGTGGATGTTAGATGATGGTTAGCATGAAAATAAAAGTTAAGAAAGGAATAACTCTTGTTCAGTTTGACATCCAAATTATTTGTCACAGTATATTGAGTTTAAAGAACAAACAGTAACAGCAACTTGATGAAAAATGGACCTCCTTCTTTAATGTCACTAACATTTGGCTGCCTTTGAAGTTGATTGAGGTGAAATCATAAGAAAATGATTCTCAGAAATGCAGTGTTCTGAATGTCATGAGCTTTAGTGCATATTGATATTAAAGAGATGGTCTCTGTTGACATTTAAACACAGCCAACAACAGGTTGACACAACAAAAGAAACGGTACTTGCTGGACTCGTGATTGTTGTAAACAAACATGAATATGTGGGATGTGCTGGTATGTAGGACTGTAGCCATCCGAGTTTACGTAAAGTGGAGACAGGCAGGTTGAACTCGTATGGGTTGTTTTTGTGTTCTTACCTGGCTGTGACTGTTGGTTGTGCAAAGAGAAAACTGTGATCCTGGTGATTAGTGGTGTGATCATTCGTCTCCTTTGTTTGCTCTCTCCCTCTCACGGCAAACTCTAAAACCTGTTAGACAAGACTCATTCCTCTTGAGAAACACTCCATTGTCAAAAACACCACCTTCGCTTTTCTACCTTTAGATCTCAAGTCCACTATTTGATTCTCTCTTTAAAATAGTGGTTGGCAGTTATTTGAATCATATTTGACCAGTGTACTAATAAGCACAATAAGTACATACTAATAATCAAAATATAATATTACTTGTTTTTTTTCTATTTGAAGAAATTTTTTAATCTAAATTAAACATGTTCAGATTAATATACTGTTCTGCTTTGAAAAAATACCCCCCCCCCCCCCACACACACACACACACAAAAAACATGTTTGATTTTCTTTTCTCCTTCCTCTCTGTTTCACTGTGCAGTTCCAGCAGTCAGTGTCATCAGAAGTAAAATGTCTTGACAGGAACTCTTACACACTTTGTGTCAACAGTCCTCTCATCATTCGACAGGCCCTCCACCCCGAGGCTTCCAAAAAGGTGAATATTTCCTCTTACTGTCTGGACAGGCACATGGTCCTAGGAAAATACAGAAATTCAGGATTTTAAAGTGAAAATATGTTTCCAGTAGTTTTGGTTATTTCAGACACATTTGCTATATATTTTTATTTTTTTGCAAATTGCTAATCATTTGCACATAAAACTCATAGTGTATTTGTAATTCCACTAAATCAGCGGCGGTTTTCTCTGTTCATGGCTTCAAATATATGATAGTGTGTGATAAAATGAAAACTCAAAACATCCATCCATCTATTATCTATTAGGGTCGCAGGGGAGATTCAGTCTATCCCAGCTGACTTAGGGTGAAGGCAGTTGACACCCTCTACTGGTCACCGGTCTATCACAGGGCCACACATAGAGACATTCACACCTATGGACAATTTAGAATCTGCAATTATTATTATTAATAATCTCAGCATGTTTTTGGACTGTGGGAGGAAGCCCACACATGCACAGGGAGAACATGCAAACTCCATGGAGAAAAATCCTAGGCCCTGACTGAGACACAAACCAGGGATCTTCTAGCTGCGAGGCGACAGTGCTAACCACTGAGCCACTGTGCAGCTACTAATCCAAAACACATAACTAGTTCATTTTTTTGAAATGTGCTGTTGTTGAATCATATAGAATTTCAAAGATATGATTTTGTCTATAACACAGGATGACCTGAGCATGCACTTATCCTCTACCTAGGAATTATTTCTTTCCTGCTCTTTGTCTTTAAGTTTCCTGGTATATCCAATATCCTTATCAGATATCTTTACTGCTGTACTACCACACTAAATAATTTCCTTTTTGTTTCTTCCTGTCTAGAATCTTGTCCTTCCTGAATGTTTCTTTTCATTTGTGGATGTGAGAAAGGAGTTTCACAAATGCTGCCCAAATGCCGGCCCTGCACAGAAGCTCACACTCACCTCCATGATGGAATGTATCCGTTGCCAGACCAAAATCAGAAGCTTTTTAATCGTTTTGATAAGCAGAGTTGTAACTACGGAGTATATAGGCCTTTCTTTGCTAATGCACTTAATGTGTGCTAAGGATGTAAGTGCAAAATCTTTAATGTAAAAAAAAAAAAAGTAAACAAACTGCTAAAACTGGGTAGCAGCCTTAACTGTGTGTCAGATGTTGGTCTTCCTGCTGTGTCAGAGCAGGTGATGGGAGTGAGGGAGGTGATGAGCATGGTGCAGCTGACACTCTGCATCCTGGATGAGCCCTACAGTAAGTAACCACCAGACTTTACACCTAAAATAATCTGATGCTGTACTAATGCCAAATGCCTTGTTTCAGTTAGAAATACCTGGACACAAGAAAGAGCAGTGAAGTGAAATGCAGTTATTAAACAGTTCTCAGTTTGTGTTAACATACTTTAAAGACCATTTTATGTAATGAGTACTGTGGCATTGAAGTCTGGGCATTTCCTGCTTTTAAATTGATGGAAACTGTAGGCCTTCATGTTTACACAAAGAGCACTTAACTAGGAGCTTCTATCGTTTGATGATTATTGAAAAGTGTCATGATTACAGTCAGAAACCCTTGTGCTATTTTTTTCCCCATTAAAGCCAGATCTCAAAAACACGTGTTACAGCAGCAAGCACTTATCCATCGTCAGACAATTTACTGCTCTATAGATAGAACTCGGATGACTCCAGATATGTTGCCGTACAAATAAATCAAACTTTAAATCTGAAATTTTCCATCTTGACTGTGGGAGTCCCCTCTGGCTTTACTCTCTTCATAACAGCCAAGTATGTCTTTGGGTGTGATAGGTTACAGGAATGCAGTGAGCTTAAAATTCACACTGCTTGGCAGAATGAACCTCTTCACTGCATGAGAGACAACATTGTTTTAAACATGAGAATCAAACAACATCTCCCAATAATAAAGCAATTTTGTGTTTTGTTTTTTTAGATCACAAGTTCAGCTGTGTTGAAACTGTGAAGTACAAGTTCGACTCTGGCACATGGTACGTATGAACAGTTAATACACACAGTACACTTTTATCTCAGTCCATCTCTGTGTGAGTTCTTGCCACAAGTGTTAGCCAGCAGTGTTGTTTACAGACTCACAACCCCCCTCAACTGTATTCAGATCTCAGACCTCAGGCTCTGAGCATTGATTACAGCAACAAGAAAACCACAAGTGTGTCATTAAAGCTGTCCAACTTTGCCATCAAGTGCTTACCTGGATATCTAGTAGCAGAGCACCAAATCCTGCTGCTCTCAGAAAGCCAAAAGCCTATCACCTTGACAACCCTCTGACATTTAATCATGAGAATGTGTTCCTGAGTTAAGCACTTAATGTGAGTGGCCTCTGTCTCTACAATCTGTGGACAATTTGTTCAAACATGAAAAGAGTGATAGTACTTTTAAAAAATATGTTCTAACCATATGTGGAAATGCTTTTAATGGCCTGTGCTAATTATTGTTCTTTTTGTCATTGTTATGGGGATGGAACAAATGTGTTATTTTTTTTCTTTCTTTTTGTAATCACGTTTTTTTGTGCAGCAGTAAGACGGAGCCGGTTGACAGTGAGACAGTGATCAGAGCACGAGGGCTTCCATGGCAGTCTTCAGACCAAGACATCGCTCGCTTCTTTAAAGGCCTTAATATTGCCAAGTACGCTGGACTTCCTGAGTATCTTCCAACAGTCCCATTACTCCAGTGAACTTTATTTAAACTTCTGTTGATGCAAAACACTTAAAAGGGATTTTTGGAGCTTTCGGCATGTTAGAACAGGGTGCTGACTTTTTCTGTATTTTCTGGTGCTCCTCACTTTTGATGTTGTATGTGCTAAGTTTGTTTTTAATCATTAATGTTTGTCGGTCAAATAAAATACTTCCAGCAGTCCCTTGGAACCTTTAAAGATCACTGAGAAAATGTATGTTTAAAGGCACTTCTCATTTTAACAGAGGCCTGTACTCAGCCTCAGCTGTAGCTAAGCTCTATTTTGGAAATGTTGCATTCTGGCATACTAAGCTAAGATGGTGAATTTGCTCATCACTCATTTGCAGTAGATATAGTCTTGTTCAAATGTTAGATAATCACAGAAATGTCTTTAGAAATAGTAAGTAATTAGTAATAGTATGACATTTTGGGAAACGTATATATTCACTTTCTTCCTGAGAAGATTAATACCACTCTCATGTCTGTACAGTAAATACAGCATGTAGCTTGAGCCAGCAGCATTTAAGTAAACAGCACAAGGTCTGGAAACAGTATAGAGGGAACGTAATTGCTAGGATTTAAAATCCTGGTATTCTGATTGTGTTACTTTTAGACAGATCCAGACTCAGTGTTTGCCTGTGTTTCGATATGTTCCTGATACTGACATGACAAGATTCTTGGTATCCCTGTTGACACAGTTCTGATTACAACACCAAGCAAAGATGGTTGTAGAAGTGAAGATGTGAAAGTGGAAAGGAAATGTCTGTTTTATACCCAACTGTGGATCCTTGTATTTACATGTGTGGCATTAAAGTGTCTGTACGTGTGTTTCAGGGGTGGTGTGGCACTGTGTCTAAACGCTCAGGGCAGGAGGAATGGCGAAGCCTTAGTTCGCTTCATCAACTCGGAACACAGAGACCTGGCTCTGGAGCGCCACAAACACCACATGGGCAGTCGCTACATTGAGGTAACTTGTTCACTCATACTGAGTGTGATATGTCATTGTGTTGTGTGTTTTAAAAATAGTTGCTTAGCCAAACACTAGTTTCTTCTTTAAGGTCATTAATAGACAGTGAATGTAAATGTATTCTTAACTAAATGATGATTGAATTTTCAGAAAAACAATTAATACCTCTGCTTGTAAGAGTTAAACCCCATTGTTGTCTTACAGCTGTCTTTTTTTTTTTCTTAATTGGATTCAAGATCTATGACTTCCTAACTTCAGTTTGAAGGCATAACAGTGTATGTCGCTTTTGTGAGTTAAAATTGTGGTTATTGACTAATCCAGTTTTCTTCTTGTCTTTCTCAGGTCTACAAGGCCACAGGAGAGGAATTCCTCAAGATTGCGGGGGGTCAGATTTCAGATTTTTTTTCCCCATTTCCCTCATCTCACCATGGTCATAGTGAAAGACTTTCTGTTAGCTGAGGTAGCATTCTGTTTTGTGGCTTTCGTACACCTTTGAGAACAAACAATCCCCCACTTCCCACATGTGTAAAAGTGCAGCTCTGTAGTGACTTTAAAGGAAGGGATCTGTTTTGCTCTCTGACTCTCTCTCCTATTACCTGTATCTTTGCCTCATCCCAGCGATTCTCGAGCAGCTTATCTCGGACTAATGAAAGACGCTTTGTGAGGAGCGTCCCCCAGAGCCTCCGTCCCTTCCTCACTTCCTCTTCCCTACGCAAACCCCTCAGAGGCCAGTTGAAGAGGAAATTTTACTCTGAGCTTACAGCAGCTCACCTGTTCAGTTCAGCCTCAAGCTCCACTCCCCTGAGGGAGAGAGGGCCGACGCCGGCTGAATGAACCCACTCAGTGTTGATACAAAGGGGT